>NW_011476120.1:0-2925 GCF_000754665.1 Bison bison bison | reverse complement strand
TTTCTTCTAAGGGATTCCTGCCCACAGTAGTAGATATAATGGTCATCTGAGTTAAATTAACCCATTCCAGTCCATTTTAGTTCACTGATCCCTAGAATGTTGACGTTCACTCTTGCCATCTCCTGTTTGACTATTTCCAATTTGCCTTGATTCATGGACCTAACGTTCTAGGTTCCTATGAAATATTGCTCTTTACAGCATCAGACCTTGCTTCTATCACCAGTCATATCCACAACTGGATATTGTTTTTGCGTTGGCTCCATCCCTTCATTTTTTCTGGAGTTATTTCTCCACTGATCTCCAGTAGCATATTGAACACCTACTGACCTGGGGAATTCCTCTTTCAGTATCCTATCATTTTGCCTGTTCATGGGGTTCTCAAGGCAAGAATACTGAAGTGGTTTGCCATTCCCTTCTCCAGTGGACCACATTCTGTCAGACCTCTCAACCATGACTTGCCCATCTTGGGTGGCGCTACACGGCACGGCTTAATTTCATTGAGTTAGACAAGGCTGTGATCTGTGTGATTAGATTGACTAGTTTTATGTGATTATGGTTTGTGTGTCTGCCCTCTGATGCTTCTCGCAACACCTACCGTCTTACTTGGGTTTCTCTTACCTTGGACATGGAGTATCTCTTCACGGCTGCTCCAGCAAAGCGCAGCCACTGTTCCTTACCTTGGATGAGGGATATCTCCTCACAGCTGCCCCTCCTGACCTTGAACGTGTAGTAGCTCCTCTCAGCCCTCCTGTGCCCACGCAACCACCGCTCCTCGGACGTGGGATTGCTCCTCTCAGATCGCCACCCCTGACCTCCAGCATGGGGTAGCTCCTCCCGGCCGCCGCCCCTGACCTCGGATATGACCTAAATCAAATCCCTTATGATTATACAGAGGAAGTGAGAAAAAGATTTAAGGGCCTAGATCTGATAGATAGAGTGCCTGATGAACTATGGACTGAGGTTAGTGACCTTGTACAGGAGACAGGGATCAAGACCATCCCCATGAAAAAGAAATGCAAAAAAGCAAAATGGCTGTCTGAGGAGGCCTTACAAATAGCTGTGAGAGGAAGAGAAGTGAAAAGCAAAGGAAAGGAAAGACACAAGCATCTGAATGCAGGGTTCCAAAGAATGGCAAGGAGAGATAAGAAACCCTTCTTCAGCAATCAATGCAAAGAAAGAGAGGAAAACAACAGAATGAGAAAGATTAGAGACCTCTTCAAGAAAATTAGAGATACCAAGGGGACATTTCATGCAAAGATGGGCTTGATAAAGGACAGAAATGGTATGGACCTAACAGAAGCAGAAGATATTAAGAAGAGGTGGCAAGAATACACAGAAGAACTGTACAAAAAAGATCTTCATGACCAAGATAATCACGATGGTGTGATCACTCACCTAGAGCCAGACATCCTGGAATGTGAAGTCAAGTGAGCCTTAGAAAGCATCACTATGAACAAAACTAGTGGAGGTGATGGAATTCCAGTTGAGCTCTTTCAAATCCTGAAAGATGATGCTGTGAAAGTTCAGCACTCAATATGTCAGCAAATTCAGACAACTAGCAGTGGCCACAGGACTGGAAAAGGTGAGTTTTCATTCCAATCCCAAAGAAAGGCAATGTCAAAGAATACTCAAACTACCGCACAATTGCACTCAACTCACAGGCTAGTATAGTAATGCTCAAAATTCTCCAAGCCAGGCTTCAGCAATATGTGAACTGTAAACGTCCTGATGTTCAAGCTGGTTTTAGAAAAGGCAGAGAAACCAGAGATCAAATTGCCAACATCCACTGGATCATAGAAAAAGCAAGAGAGTTCCAGAAAAACATCTATTTCTGCTCTATTGACTATGCCAAAGTGTTTGACTATGTGAATCACAACAAAATGTGGAAAATTCTGAGAGATGGGAATACCAGACCACCCTATCAGCCTCTTGAGAAACCTGTATGCAGGTCAGGAAGCAACAGTTAGAACTGGACATGGAACAACAGACTGGTTCCAAATAGGAAAAGGAGTACATCAAGGCTGTATATTGTCACCCTGCTTATTTAACTTCTATGCAGAGTTCATCATGAGAAACGCTGGGCTGGAAGAAGCACAAGCTGGAATCAAGATTGCTGGGAGAAATACCAATAACCTCAGATATGCAGATGACACCACCCTGATGACAGAAAGTGAAGAGGAACTAAAAATCCTCTTGATGAAAGTGAAATAGGAGAGTGAAAACGTTGGCTTAAAGCTCAACGTTCAGAAAATAAGATCATGGCATCTGGTCCCATCACTTAATGGGAAATAGATGGGGAAACAGTGTCAGACTTTATTTTTCTGGGTTCCCAAATCACTGCAGATGGTGATTGCAGCCATGAAATTAAAAGACGCTTACTCCTTGGAAGGAAAGTTATGACGAACCTAGATAGAATATTTAAAAGCAGAGACATTACTCTGCCAACAAAGGTCCGTCTAGTCAAGGTTATGTTTTTTCCAGTAGTCATGTATGGATGTGAGAGTTGGACTGTGAAGACAGCTGCGCACCGACCAATTGATGCTTTTGAACTGTGGTGTTGGAGAAGACTCTTGAGAGTCCCTTGGAGTGCAGAGATCCAACCAATCCATTCTAAAGGAGATCAGTCCTGGGTATTCATTGGAAGGACTGATGCTGAAGCTGAAACTCCAGTACTTTGGCCACCTCATGTGAAGAGTTGACTCACTGGAGAAGACCCTGATACTGGGAGGAATTGAGGGTAGGAGGAGAAGGGATAACAGAGGATGAGATGGTTGGACGGCATCACCGACTCAATGGACATGAGTTTCGGTGAACTCCAGGAGTTAGTGATGGACAAGGAGGCCTGGCATGCTGCAATTCATGGGGTCACAAAGAGTCGGACACAATTGAGAGTCTGAACTGAAGTGAACTGATGTATATATAAAA
>NW_011476119.1:39418-41459 GCF_000754665.1 Bison bison bison | reverse complement strand
GCTGGGAGCCAAGGGAAACATGCTGATGTCCACACTGCCTGCCGTGCTGGGAGCATGAGGCCTTTGTGTCCCGGGGTGGATGGACCTGGAAGGGCCAGTTCTCGCTGTGGGAGGCAGCAGTGGTGACCCCTGGAGCTGAATGCTCAGGGTGAGGGGTCGGTGCAGCTGCTCTGTGTCTGGGGGAGCCCAGCATCCTTGGGGACCCCATGTTCCGAGGGGCCGGGGGCTCCTGCAGTGTAGCCATGGGGCTCGGGACGGGCAGGCGTCCCCGCCTCTCGGCTGCAGCGGCTGAGCTGGCCCTGCTGCCTCCCCTCTCGGCCTGAGTAGCAGCTCAACAGCCTGCAGCACCGCTGTCCCAGCCATGGCGGCCTCGTCCTTACTCTCCTCCGCCGTCGCCAGCAGGGACCACCCTCTGGCTCCCCAGAGGCCAGCAGGCCTATCCCCGGCCCTGCTTCCCTCATCTCTGTGTCCTCCAGGGCCATTCTGCTCCCCGTGCTTTGTCCGGGTCCATCTCTGATCACAGCCGTTTTCCAAAATCCTCTCCGGGATGCTCTCTCGTCACTTCAGGGCGTGCTGGTCTTTTGGGGAAGGTCTTGGGTTTCCCAGGTGGCTCAGTGGTAAAGCGTCCGCCTGCTACACAGGAGACTCGGGTTCAATCCCTGGGCTGGAAGATCGCCTGGAGAAGGAAATGGCAACACACTCCAGTATTTTTGCCTCAGAATCCCATGCACAGAAGAGCCTGTTGGGCTGCAGTCCATGGGGTCACAAGGAGTTGGACACAACTAAGTGACTTAACAACAACAAGGGCTTTTAGGCTGTATCTGTAACTCCTCTGTTGATTAGACAGAGGATGAATTTAAGGATTACTTTATAATGAAAACTCTTTAAATGGTACAGACAAAATCACCACCTCCCACCCAGATGGAGGCCGCCTTTGGCCTGGCCCCACGTTCTCGGTCTGGTTCAGCAGAGCTTTGTCCATGTCTGGGTGGTTGTAACGTCGTTGGAGCCTCCAGGTGTTTCCGTGGGCCTGCGGGGACCTGACCAGCCGGGGACACAGACCCCTGAGACCCCAGCAGATTCCTGCAGACCCCAGACCCTGAGCCGCAGCTGGTCCGGCCCCAGCCGGACAGTATCCAGACCCCAGGCTTCCGGCCCTGGGCGGGTCCCCGCCGTGTGCTGATCCTGCCACCAGGGGGCGCCATCTCATCCCTGCCCACACCTGCTGTCCAGAGCATCTTCCTGCTTGGTTTCCCATCAGCGGGGATGGGCCCTGCTGTTACCAGGGTCTTTCCAGAGCTGGGGGAAGGAGGTCCTGGGAGCAGGAGCAACTTGGCAGCAGCCACGGCCAGGGCCAGAGTCCGCCCTGGACGCAGTGCCCCCTGAGTCAGGGGGCAGGGCTTGGATGCAGGACCTGAGGACCACAGGTGTAGATGAGGCAGAGGGACAGGGCACGGAGAGGCTAGCAGAGGCAGGGCCACTTCCTCTGGGGCCTGGCCATGGTGGCCGAAGGCCCAGGAGGCGGTCTAAGCTGCGGAGGGACAGGAACGGCAGGGGTCTGCAGGCGCGGGCCAGTCTGGCACAGGGCGAGTGAGAGACCCCACTCCCCTGCCCAGTCCCGTCCTGCCCTGAGGCAGCTCAGCTTGGTCCACACGGAGGGACGGGGCCAGATGAGAACGTGCGTCACCTCAGGGCCAGGGCTCTGCTCCTGGGAGGAAGGGGCCACGGTACCGGCCTCCTCGAGTTCTCTGCCCGGGGGACCAGCATGTCACAACAGCTGGATCCAGACTGTCCCGCTTGGAGCCCTGCTCCCACCCTGACTGTGTGCAGACGCAGAGCTCGCGGCACCAGGGGGCACCCACGGATTCCCGTTGGCCTCTGCTCATCCACTCGCTTCCTCGTCCTCCTCAAAGTCAGCTCCTCTCGTGAGAGATGGGGCCTAGCAGATGACAAAAGACCAGAGTGACGTGGTCACAGCACCCTCACAGGGAAACTGCAAGGCCAGTGGCTTTTTGTCCCTTGCACTGGGCCGTCCCGGGTC
>NW_011476119.1:25488-38020 GCF_000754665.1 Bison bison bison | reverse complement strand
ACCTGGAATCTCCAGCAAGCCCTCGCTGGGTCCAGCCCAGATGGGCTCCCTGCACGCCCTGGCCCCCCACTTCCTGGCCCTTCCTCTGCACTCGCTCCATCTCAGCCAGCCTCAAGGCAAAGTGGAGCTCAGAACTGGGGGGCACGGAACGCGGGACTGTCGAGCCCTCACTGCGGTTCTGGTCAGCAGACACAGCTCACCCACTGTCTTGCCTTCACATGTACTGAGCGTCCACAGCACCTCCGGCTCCGTCGCCCTGGGGATGCAGCCGTGAGGAACACGGAGACCCCTGCCCGGGGGTCAGCGTCTGTGGGCGGGCTCCCCCAGTCCTGTGGCCGCCCAGGGGGCTGGTCCTCCCGGGCACTGGGCACACACCCGGGCAAGGCCTGGGCGTAGGCGCACAGGTGAGGGTTGACGCCTCTGTCTGCCTGCATATCCTGCCGGTGACCGGGATAGGACTCCCGGCCAGCACCCAGGGTCTCCATTTGTAGAGGCTGCTGGGAGGGCAGAGGAGAGACAGGGTCTGGGGTGGGATCGTGCACACACTCTGCTCCCGGGGTTGGAGGGATGGCTCATGCTTGAATACTCTGACACCTCCTCGCCTGGGGGCCTGGGTGGTGGGAGGGGGCTGGCCTGCGCCTGCCTGGGGCTCATGCCCTCCTGGGCCCAGGGGGCACACAGGCTGCTGGGGGCCACTCTGGGCTCCGCCCAGGGGCTTCCTTCCTGGGCCTGCTCGGCCTCCAGGTCTGGGGAAGGTCAGGTCCCCCGTGGCCATCAGACAGGCCTGCAGAGCCCCATGCCTCCTCCAGGTTGCCCTCAGGCCCCCGTTCCTGCCCTTCCTGCTCAGCGAGGCCTCGTGGGAGCCATGTCACAGGAAAGGCTGGCACCCCCAGGGTGGTGGGGCCCCTCGGTCACTCACCAGGCTTGATACTTTTGATGCCAGTGTCCCGGGCCGGGCTTCAGCCCTGCCAAAGCCTCTGCCCACTGCCAGTCACACGAGGAGGTGGTCCAGATGGGGAAGGGGCTGGAGCCCGTCCCCCCACCCCTCCCTTCAGCCTGTTTGCCCTCCTCTGATCACCCATCCCTCCTGTCTCCTGTCGGGAGACCCGTTTAGTCCTGGGATCACCACAATGAAGACTGGGGCCACCCACACCCCTCCTCATCGGGGCTTCTCCCCGGCCCCAGGGCCAGTGAGGACCTGGGGGTGGGGGCAGTGCTCCCTGCTAGCCCCTGGGAGGACCCCACCGGGCAGGGCACCTTCTGCCTAGGTCGCCCCTGAACCCCAGGTGTGGGCATCCCCCCGTCTCCAGGGGCCAGTCTCGGGCAGCAGGGAGGCCTGGCCTCCTTCCGCCCGCTCTCCTTGGGCAGGCACTTTCCCAGCCAGCCAGAGGTGCCCTGTCCTTTGACATCTGATTTATGGCTTCCCTTAACATGGAACCATGATTGAAGAATAATAACAATAATAGCTAACTTTTACTGAGTGTCACACGCCAGGTTAACCGTTAATGGAGTTAAATGCTCTATATACTCTCATGTGTCAGGTTAAACGTTAACTGAGTTATAAGTTAACCGCTTTATATACTTTATCCTAAACGTATAATTAAAAAACAAGGGGTCAGGAGGTAAAGGAATTTGCCCCAAGTCACGGAGCCGGTAAGTCCAAAGCCAGGGTTCCAAAGAGGGTCACTTTGTTCCCAAGGCCCGATTCCCTTGGATGCTCTTGACTTACCCAGAGGGTGTAGATTATTTCAGAGCAAAAGTTCAGCAGGAATGCAGCCTCCCACGGGAAGAAAGAGCAGAAGGACAATGACATCCTTGCGTCCGGGTCCGGGGTGGTGGGAGCCTGGGAGCCCAGCTTTTGCTCCGAACCCCCAGCTCTTTCCAAAAGGGAAAGAGGGGTCTCACCAGCCTTGTCCCCTGGGGCAGGGCGCAGAGCAGTTTGCAGAAGCCCTTCCGTCCTCTAGAGAGGGGAGAGTCACACGGGGTGGGGGGCCCCCCAGGACAGAGGACTCCCCGTGGCAGGGGTCCTGGTGGCTGCCTCAGTGGGGCTCAGGGGCCTGTTCTCAGACCTGCCTGGGAAGTTCTGCAGGCCATGTCTAAAAGCTCACGTAATTCATGCACAGTCAGCAGGTTTGAAGTTCAAGTTCAGGGAAAGTGTGTCTGGTCCTGTGTAAGTGAGGGTAGGACCCGCCGCATCCCAGCAGCATGGCCAGGCCACGGTGCCTGGGTGTTGGGTCAGACGTCATCTGGATGTTTCCGTGAGGGTGTCTGTGGGTGAGACGAGCATTTGACTTGGTAGATGTTGAGTAAAGCAGATGGCGGTCCGTGAGACGGGTAGACCCACTCAATCAGCTGAAGTTCTGAGCCAAACAAAAGGCCGACCTCCCCCAGCAAGAGGAAATTCTGCCGGGGTGGCCTTTGGGTTCTGTCTGCAGTGTTGGCTCCTGCTGGCTTGCCAGCAGACCGCCTTCCAACTCAAACTGCCTCCCCGTCCTGCTCTGTACCCCCAACCCCTTTCAGCGGGGGACTCACCAGGCCTCCGTGATGATTCGCCGGTGCCTTAAAGTGGGGGTCTTTCTGGACTGACCGCTGGCCGCGGGAACGCTGCCCACAGAGGCCCATCCACACCAGGAGGTTCCAGGCCCTCCGAGCTGCCTCTGTGAGATGCCACTGAGGATGGTAGAGCCCAGAATTCAGGGAAGACCTCAAGTAACCAGTCCTGGGAAGATGTCTCCCTGTCAGAAGGCCTCTGGCCTGAACCCAGGCAAGCCCGCACACATCCTGGGTGCATGCTGAGGTCTGGGCCGCCAGGCGTGTTGCTGTGTGCGTGTGTGTTGGGGGGGCCTTCTTGCGAGAAGCAGGCTGCCCAGCCAGCTGGTGTGTGTGTAGGGGGTGTTGGGTAACAGACACCATTGAACAGTAGAAACCCCACATGAGATACTGCGGGGGCCTGACCTCAAAGGCAGCCTGGGTCGGCCGTGGGGGGAGGCCGAGGGCCCGATCAGGCCTGGAAGTCCAGCCTCTGTCTGCTCCGCTGGCCCATGGGAGCTGGTCCCGCCAGCCTCACCTGTGGGACATGTGGCTTCCAACCTTGAATGCAACATCCTCGGAGTCCTTCCAGCTCCGGCACACCAGAGGATGCAGGGCCTGGGGAGTTCCTTGAGCCTAAAATGGGATTGTTGGGTAGAAGAAGGAAAGTCCTTCTCAGGCCGCAGCTGACTCACGATCGCCAGGCTGGTCGTCACGGGCCAGGTGAGCGCTACTGGAGATGACTGTGAGGGGCAGTGGTCAGCCCCGCCCTGCTGCTGCCCCAGATCCCCAGCCGCCACCTTCCCCTGCCTCGGCTCCTTACACTGGACAAAAAGCAAAGAAAACCCGCAGGAAAGGGGACGACTGGCACAGGCCCCCGTAACTGCACATGCTGGCCGCCTGCTACAGCCGGCACTCGGGTGGGGACAGGAGCTTCCAGCACCCAGGGACCCACCGCAAGCTGCTGCCCCCCGCTGCCCCCAGGGCCCACTCTCAGTCCTCCAGCCGAGCGAGTCCTGCTGGTCACGGGCGGTCACACTGGCGGCGCACACTGTATGCGCCCCTCGTGTCCTTTGGCTCCGAGTCCTTTCCACCCAGGCGTGCCGGCGGCTCCGTCCACGCCGTGCAGGGGACGGCGCAGCGTCCACCGGGCACACGTGCCGCTGAGTCCTCGTGCAGGTGGGGTGCACGGTGGGTGGTCCGAGGGGGTGGGCTGCACCATCAGAGACTGGGGGGCCAGGAAGCCCACCCACCATCTGAAGGAGGGAGCAAGGAAATGTCCTTCGTGAGTCAGAGCTGCAGGTGACAGAGCGTCTGCCCAAGCGAGGCCCGGAAACAAAGGGCGTCCAGGAAGGATTCAGAAAAGATGAAGAGAAAGAAAAGCCACGGACCTGTGCTCATGCCCTCTAACTCAGCCGAGTGCTAGCACAAGAAATCCAGCTGTTCTGTATGCACAGACGTAATATGTGTATATGTTAGATGTAATTACACGCACGATATGTAACATATCTATAAATACGTGTAAATTGGTGTGTGTGTGTTTGGTGGTAGATCAGGACGAGGGAGGGAAGTAGAGATTTTCATAGGAACTTGTTTAAAGGTTAAATACAGGGACTGCCCCTCAAAAATATAGAATATATAAAATGCATATTTTCGTGTAAACCGTATACTTTATACCTGTCCTCTATCTCGTCTATCTACCCATCCGTGTATCCATCTGTCTGCGAGTCATCCAGCTACACCTTCCCATCTACCTGTCAATCATCTGCCTCCCACCTGCCCTCTGAGTCCGCCTCCTGGAGCCCCCACGCCCGCAGAGCCGCGGCGCAAGCGCTGCCACCAGGTGGCGCCCGAGGGCCGCCTCGCAGGGCCGGTCATGTTCCCGGGTCATCAGGGCACCGGTCTCCTTTCTTCTGCTTTGGGACTCACCTCGTGGGGACCACGAGGCATTTGAGTTTTCTCTCGTGTACATTTTATTTCTCGCCCACACAGACTGGAGTGAAGCTTTTGGGGGGGAAACCAGGAGGCTCCTGAGTTGCCTCCCTTTGCTCCCTGGCTTTCAGATGGTGCCCCAAGGGCCTCACGTCCCTTGCAGCAGGAATGGGGCAGGACAGGGGACGCGCCCACCCGGGACTCCCCGCGCTGGGAGGAGGGCAGGCCCCCACCCACCCCACCCCGCCTCCCTGCATGAAAACCAGCCTCGAGAAAGGGCTGCGCCTGACCCTCAGAACTCCAGAGCCCGCAAAAACCTGGCTCTTTCCAAGGGAGGGTTTTTTCTTGTCTCTTTCATTTGCCTTTTTAAATCACTCAAAAACGTTTCAAAAGTCACCAAAAAAACTCAAAGACACTATTTGAAAATCCAGAAATAAAATGTTTTTACTTAATTTTCAAGAAATGACGTTGGAACAATTGAATGCCAATAGGAAAACAAAGGATCTTGACCTAAACCTCTTACTTTATACAAAATTAACTGTGTATCAATCATAGATCTAAATGCAAACTACGAAGCTACGGAACACTTATTTCCTTTACTTCTGTCTGGGCCATGCAGCACGTGGATGTTAGTTCCCTAACCAGGGACTGAGCCCAGGCCTCCTGCAGTGGAAGTGCAGAGTCTTAACCACCGAACCGCCAGGGAAGGTCTGTGAAACTGCGAAGCATTTAGAATAAAGCACAGGGGAACGTCTCTGTGGCCTTGAGAAACACACACAGTAAGCAGTAAGAACATGAATATGTGGGCCGAGTCCCTTTGTATTCACCTGAAATCATCACAGCGTTGTTAATCGACTGTGAAGTGAAAAGTGTTAGTCGCTCAGTCGTGTCTGACTCTCTGTGACCCCATGGACTGTAGCCCACCAGGCTCCTGTGTCCTTGGGGATTTCTCAGGCAAGAATACTGGAGTGGGTTACCATTTCTTTCTCCGGGGGATCTTCCTGACACAGGGATCAGACCCGTGTCTCTTGATCTTTAGCAAGATCAAGATTCTTTACCGTCTGGGGCACCAGGGAAGCCCATACCCCAGTACAAAATAAAAAGCTTACAAAAAGAAATAAACAATAAATTAAGCAGCATTTATTACAGTTTGGATGTACAGGGTAAGGGAATAAAATCCTGTGTGTTTGCCAAGGAGGAAGCGCTGGAGAGCGGGCAGTGGTCGCGGGAGGAGAGCTGAGTGGGGGGTCCCTTTGGAGGGACTGTGTGTTTCCTGCACCATTTGCCCATCAAGCACGTAGCCGAAGGGGAACTTGTGAAAACCTTACACTGAAATGTCGCTGAATCATAAAGCTGCAGGGCACCCTGCTCTCAGCACGACAGCAAGGGGGCTCTGTGGTTCCACTTAATGTAAAACCGGAGACTATTTTTTAAAAAATGCAAATGGCTGTTCTCTGGAAATTACCCTGCAGCCATTTCAAATGAAGAAACACTCATCCCATAAAATCTACTAGAACTTGGTAGGAACTGGAAGAGTCCAGGGTCTGTGAACCTAGGTGTGTAGCCCTGGACCCCCGCACTCTGGCTCAGCCAGACGGAAGCCCACCCCAGGCTGAGAGCCACGCTCACAGGGGCCCCCACACCCTGCCCCCAGATCCCACTGTTGAGCTACCTTCCCGGGAGGGCAGCTTGTCAGTGTTTCTTGCCCTGCCCCTCCGACATCTGCGTTTGAGGCTAAATCCTGAGTGAGTGTGGCTGAGGGGAGTCCTTCTCCAGCTCAGACCCCACCCGGGCCCCACCCTGGGCTCAGGCGCTGAGAGTGCAGTGTCCCTCTCTCCATGTGCTGGCTCGTGGGGGGGTTCCCCGCCGAGACTTGGAGCGGCCAGCCCAACCTACCAGACACTCAACTTCTTCCTCTCCTTTTAATTTTTACTTTTCGGCCTTGCCCTGCAGCACGTGGGATCTTAGTTCCTCGACCAGGGGTCTAGCCTGTGTCCTCTGCATTGGGAGCGCAGAGTCTTAACCACTGGACCACCAGAGACGTCTCCAAGCACTCAATTTCCAAAGTGAGGGTGAGTTCCTGCAAGCCGTGGTTCCTGCCCCCAGCGTCAGGGCTGTGGTTCAGAGAGCTTTCCAGGGGAGAAGCAGGCTGTGGAACCAGGCTAAATCCTTCTGCAAAAGAACGACTTCATCTGCAGCAGAGTGAAGTCACCTCTCAGGACCAGTGGCTGCGATTGGGAGGAGAGAGAGAAATCCTTTAGAGACGCAGGGTAAGAGAGCCGGGAAGAACAGCAGCAGCCAGGAGCCTCCTGGGTCAGAACAATCTCAGACCCCTGTCCCAGGAGCAGGGAAGAACCCCATGGACTGTAGGCCGCCAGGCTCCTCTGTCCATGGGATTCTCCAGGCAAGAACACTGGAGCGCGTAGCCATTCCCTTCTCCAGGGCATCTTCCCAACCCAGAGATCGAACCCAGGTCTCCTGTATTACAGGCAGATTCTTTACTGTCTGGGCCACAAAGGAAGTGCCAAGAGAATAATTTGTCCTGCTGCTGCTGCTGCTATTGCTGCTAAGTCGCTTCAGCCGTGTCCGACTCTGTGCTACCCCGTAGACGGCAGCCCACCAGGCTCCTCCGTCCATGGGATTTTCCAGGCAAGAACACTGGAATGGGGTGCCATCGCCTTCTCCTAATTCGTCCTGCACAAAGTCTCAAACTGCAGTGACTGATGGACACAGGCAGAAACTAAGCCCGGATGTAGGAGACGGGGTCCCAGGGCACTCACGGCACCTCCACCCCGCGATGGCTCATTGTTCAAGTGTGCGTGGGACAGGAACACATTCTGGAGCAGAAAGTACGTTTTAAAATTTTGTGTCATAGAAAATATGTTATCTGGCCAGATGGAGTTAAATTAGGTCTTAATAGCAGGAAGAAATCTTTAAAATACCTGTGTATTTGGAAACAAAATACCAAACCACTAAAAAATCCACAGATCAAAGAATAGGTCAGGATGTAAGTTAGAAATTACTTCCAAAGAAAGAAAGTGAAGTGACTCACTCTCTGAATTTCTGTTTTCACAGTTTAGAGTATTACTGTACAGATTATAAAAGAAGTTCTCAATGAAAGGGCCTCAGTTCTCACCTTAACTGATTAGAGAAAGGAGCTAATTCAACTTAAAAAAAAAAAAAAAAAGGAAAAATGTGAAAAGTCAGAGTGAGAATCAATGAAACTGCAAAAAAGCAGCAGAGAGAATCTGAGACTGAAGGATGGTTCTCAGAGGTCAGTAGGATTGATTGACTCTTAGCCAGAGTGACCGTAGGAAGAGAGAAAACAGAAGTCAGCAGGATCTCACATGACAAAGCATTGCTGTTGCTGTCAGTCGCTCAGTCGTGTCCGGCTTTGTGACCCCATGGACTGCAGCACGCCAGGCCTCCCTGTCCATCACCAACTCCTGGAGCTTGCTCAGACTCCTGTCCACTGAGTCGGTGATGCCGTCCAACCATCTCGTCCTCTGACGAAAGCGTAACCGTTACACGTTCCACAGATATTAAAGGAGCGGAAAGGGAACTGTAAGAGCAGCTTTGCATCAGTGCTTTTGATAATTTAGATAATAAATTAAACTGGACAAAATCGGTGAATGACACAATCTTCCACAGGTCACTCAAGAAGAAACAGAGAATCAGATAACTTTATTTACTAAAGAAGTTTAATTTTGGCTTAAAAAAAAAAAACTTCCCACTAAGAAAACGTCAGGCCCAGACGGCTTCATGGAGTGAATTCTACCAAACATGCAGAAAAGAAATAGTATAAACTCTGCACAGATCCTTCCAGAAAACTGAAGAGGAAGGAAGCGTTACACTAAAATATACACGGAAATGAAAAAGGCCGGATTAACCAAAGCAACTTAGGAAGAGAAGAGGATTGAAGTCACCTGACTCCAAAACTTATCATAAATCTGCAGAAATCTCGGAAACCGTGGCCCTCAGCTCGGGAGGGCGTGTTCAACAGGGACATTTGCACGGGGGGAGCTGTGTCCCCGGATCCTTGTGTTTGAGTCCTGACGCCCAGGGCCCCAGATTATGGCTGTGTTTGGAGCTGGGCCTTTAAAGAGGTGACGATGGCTCAGTGAGGTCAGGACTGGTGTCCTGTGAGACGAGGCCACCGGGCCCAGGAGGGGGCCTCCGGAGGACCAGCCCTCCCACACCGGGGGCTGGGGTTCCAGCCTCCACGACTGGAGACAGGGAGTGTCTGCTGTCTAACCCCATGGGCTGTGCATGTGGGAAACCCACATTAAGAATTCTCAAAGCTGAGAAAGGAACTAAATATCAAAAATGAGCAAAAGGCTGAACCATGCTTCACGGAAGGAGGTACGCAAACGGCGAGGAAGCACACGAAAGAATACAGGTTTACCTCTGGCTGATTCCCGTCGAGGGTTGACGGAAAACAACAAAATTCTGTAAAGCAATTACCCTTCAATTAAAAATAAAAGTTCCACATCACATGCCACCAGGGAAATGCAAATAAAACCTCCGTGAGAAAGCACTGTGTACTTTCTATTTTATCGTTATTTGGCTGTGTTGGGTCTTGGTTGAGGTGCCGGGACCTTTGCTGTGTACGGGGGACCTGTCATCGAGGCTTGTGGGCTGTGCTTCAGCCTCATGGGCTTACTTGCCCCTCGGCATGCAGGATCCTAGCTCCCCAACCAGGGATCAAACCTGCATCCTCTGCATTGCAAGATGATTAGTAACCACTGGACACCGGTAAGTCCCCTACGTATGTTTTAGAGCATCTAGAATAAAAAAAAAACCCGACCGTCTCAAGTGCTGACACGGACTGTAGCAATGGAAGTGTATACACCGCTGGCCCTGGTGTAGGATGGGGCGGTCCCATGGGGGTGAGCTTGCTGGGTTCGTATAAGTTAAGCATAAGTTTATCATGTAACTCAGCAATCTGACTCAGTGTCATTCACACAAATGAGATTAAAAAAACCTGTGTTCACACTGAAACCCATGGTGAGTGTTGTTTGTTGAGGTTTTGTTCTTGTTGCTGTTTGTTTTTTTGCCGAATGGCTTGCAGGATCTTAGTTCCCCGACCCGTGGTTGAACTCCGCCTGCACAGTGAAAGCTCTGAGTCCTAACCGCTGGATCACAGGGGACTCCCTAAATGCTTATCTGTAACTACCAAACCCAGAAACAGCCCAAACTGACCCGCATTTTGGGAATGGCACATTGCTTGATGATACAAAGAAGCGAATCCCTATCCACACAACACCGTGAGTGAATCTCAGAGGCACGGTTACTACTGAAAGAGGATGGGCCTGAACACACCGTGAGGTTCTGTTCACATTGCTGCTCAGCGTCTCAGTCGTGTCCGACTCTGCGACCCCTGGGCGGCAGCACGCCAGGCTCCCCTGTCCTCCACTGTCTCCTGGAGCTGGCTCAAACTCATGTCCATTGAGTCGGTGATGCCATCCAAGCATCTCTTCCTCTGTCGTCCCCTTCTCCAGCTGCCTCAATCTTCCCCAGCACCAGGGTCTCCTCCACTGAGTCGGCTCTTCGCATCAGGTGGCCCAAGCACTGAAACTCCAGCTTTAGCGTCAGTTCTTTCTGTGAATACTCAGGACTGATCTCCTTTAGGATGGACTGCTTTGAACTCTTCCCTGTTCAAGGGACTCTCATGAGTCTTCTCCAACACCACAGTCTGAAAGCATCAGTGCTTCGGTGCTCAGCCTTCCTTATGGTCTGACTCTCACATCCATACACGACGACTGTAAAAACCATAGCTCTGACTATACAGACCTTTGTCGGCAAAGTGATGTCCCTGCTTTTTAATAAGCTGTCTAAGTTTGTCATAACTTTTCTTGCAAGGCACAAGCGTCCATTTAGATAGCATTCTGGAAAAAGCAACATCACGGAAACAGAGAAAAGATCAGTGGTGGCCTGGGCCCCCGGGGTTGAAGAAAGGGTGGAATCGTCTGAGAGAGTGGCCTTGTTCTATATCGTGATTTTGGCGGAGTTTATATGAGTGTACATTTGTGAAAATTCAAAGAACTGTGAGTGTGACTGCACCTTACTCATGTCTCTGTCTTTTTGTTAACAGGGAAAACTCTGTCCAACAGCACGCGCACCTCCCTAGCTCCCACGGGACCCACCAGCTGGTTCTTGTGATGCTGTGGCAGAGCAGGGTCTGGATCAGGCTGGGCAAGGCCTTGGAGAAATCCTTCGGCCGCCCACCTCCTTCAGGGAGAGCTAGGCCCCCCAGGACCCAGCCTGCCTGGGAATCCGAGTCATCGGCGGAGGCAGCCTGTGGCTCCAGTCAAGTGGGGTGTTGGATTTCAGAGCGCAGCTGCTGGGACCTTTGATCAATTACAGCCCCCCAAATGAAGCCAGCAAGTGCACGGAGGATTTGACATCACGATGAAGAAATCTTACCTACAAGTCACACAAAGCCTGACGCCGACACTGTAAAATAAATATTTTTTCAAGGACATATGATATATTAACAAAAGATTGACCATAAAGTAAGTGTGTAAACACTTCAAAAGATTGAAATCGTATACAGAATGTTCTCTGCCCACAGTTCAATTAAGCTAGAACTCCATGAAAAAAATTTAACTAGAATATTCATGTTTGGACATTAAGATACGTATGATAAATATACTGTGGTGGATAAAAACACAAGGTCACAGGGGAAATATTCTTAACTGAAGTTAATAATGTTACTGATCCATTCATAGGCTAAAGTCATGATATGGCTACTATTTATCTGTCTTTACCATAAAACCAGGGCGCTTTCCTGGTGGCTCAGGTGGTAAAGAACATACCTGCCAATGAAGGAGACCTGGGTTCGATCCCTGGGTCGGGAAGACCCCTGGAGACAGAAATGCCAACCCACTCCAATACTCCTGCCTGTGAAATCCAGTGGACAATGGAGCCCGGCGAGCTGCGGTCCATGGGTTCAAGAAAGAGTCGGACACGACTTGGCGGTTAGACAACCACCATGAAGCCAATAAAATCAAATGGTTCAATTCAATAAAATGGAAACAAGGCTAAGCGAACGATTAAGAAAGGACTGAAGGGAAAAAAAAGTATGAATTAAATGCAGGAGAACCTGACCCTACGGATTTCTTTTCCTGAAAACTCAGCCGTTTGTGAAATAGGGTAGACAAGGTAATATTTCCAATTAGCTTTATTATTTTTGTTGTCCACACCACGCAGCTTTTGGGATTTTTGTTCCCCAGCCAGGGATCGAGATGGAGCTCCCTGCAGTGGAAGCAGGGAGTCTCCAACACGGGGCCTCCGGGGCCGTCCCTCCACCAGCTTTACCATGAAAAACTACGAGCAGGGCTGTCACTCAGGATGCCAAAGCTATCTTAGGAAAGTGGTCTAATCAAGCGATGAAAACGATCGGAAATGAACTCAGTTGGTGCGTGAAATGTGACAAAGGTTCGTATTTCCCCGTCTTTTTTCTGCACCATTTTCTTCTCCAGTTTTTCGACCCATTTTTCAGAGTTATCCTGCACTAAAAAACAAAATGATAGCCCCAGAGGACAGCTGAGGGGCCACCAGGGGCTGAACGTGCGAGCAGCCTGAAACACGCGTGAAGACGCAGGGCTGTGGATCCTGCCCCCGGCCGTCCCAAACGGAAGCAAGCACCGTGGTTCATCCAAGTGTGGGGCGCTCCCCAGACAGCAGGGAGGCAGAAGCGTCTTCATCAGAAGCCATAACGACGGAATATCTCTTCTCCTGTTTACTCACTTAACGTATCTGGGGAAGAACTCACCACGTGGAATGAACAGGAACGGTTGTTCCACAGGTCGTGCAAGTGCTCGATCGCCTGTGTGGAAAAGAGTCGTGAGCTGGACGGCCGTCACATCTGTATTTGAAACGTACAAGTGCTCGATCGCCTGTGTGGAAAAGAGTCATGAACGGTACAGCCGTCACGTCTGTATTTGAAACGTACAAGTGCTCGATCGCCTGTGTGGAAAAGAGTCATGAACGGTACAGCCGTCACATCTGTATTTGAAACGTACAAGTGCTCGATCGCCTGTGTGGAAAAGAGTCATGAACGGTACAG
>NW_011476119.1:17484-25321 GCF_000754665.1 Bison bison bison | reverse complement strand
GGGCAGCGAGGCTGGCACACAGGACTGTGTTCCACACCTTATAACAGCCAGCAACGAAAAAGAACTGGAAAAAGAACACATATGCACATGGACACGTGCAACTGAACCCCCAGGTGTACACCCAGAACTAACCCGACATTGTGTTCAACAAACAGCTGTATTTCAACAAAAACATTTCCCAAACCAAAACGAACAAGTTAAGTGTGTAGTGTGAGGTATTGGAGATAGGCGCAAGTAAATAGAACAAGTCAAGCGTGTAGTGTGAGGTACTGGAGATAGGCACAAATAAATAAGACAAAATAATCACTATTACAGGAACTGAAACCAAACCTTTCTTCTTCAAAAACTCTAGGATCGTGTGGCTTCATCAGCCACTGCAACCAAAAGAAAGTGACAAATAAAAATGCCCTTGAAATGATGCAAGACTAACACCGCTTTGCCACCCAGACCTGACAAGGATGGTGTGAGAAGAGGAACTTGGAAGGCAGTCAGCATAGTGAGCAAAAGGCAAAGAAAAATACCACAGGAAGCGAAGAAACACTTTAAGATGATACCACAACGTGGACAGCTTCGATGTATTCCAAGCGGGCAAGGCTGTTTTAATGTTGGGTTGTTGCTGTTCAGTCGCTCAGTCTTGTCTGACTCATTGTGACCCCATGGGCTGCAGCACGCCAGGCCTCCCTGTCCATCACCAACTCCCGGAGCTTGCTCAGACTCATGTCCATCGCATCGGTGATGCCATCCAACCATCTCATCCTCTGTCGTCCCCTTCTCCTCCTGCCTTCCATCTCTCCCAGCAGCAGGCTCTTTTGTAATGAGTTGGCTCTTCACATTAGGTGACCAAATTGCAATTCAGCTTCAGGATCAGTCCTTCCAAAGAATATTCAGGACTGATTTCCTTTAGGATTGATTGGTTGGATCTCCTTGCAGTCCAAAGGATCCTCAAGAGTCTTCTGCAACACCACAGTTCAAAACCATCAGTTCTTTGGTGCTCAGCCTTCTTCACGGTCCAACTCTCACATCCATCCATGACCACTGGGAAAACCATGCCTTTGACTATACCGACCTTTGTTGGCAAAGTAATGTCTCCGTTTTTAATATGATGTCTAGGTTGGTCATAGCTTTTCTTCCGAGGAGCAAGCGTCTTTTAATTTCATGGCTGCAGTCACCATCTGCGTTGATTTTGGAGCCCAAGAAAGTAAAGTGTGTCACTGTTCTATTGTTTCCCTTCCTATTTGCCATGAATATCGGGTTGGGGAATGTCAAATGATTTGCAACATTAACATATTAAAGTGGGAAAATCACACCATCGAATCAAAAGAGAAATGTTGCTCAATAACGTTCAATCTCAATGTAACAGATCTGAGCTATTTCTGCTGTGATGTGTGTTCATAAAATACAAATTAACTCAAAAGCAACTGGCCTATAAGAAATATCAGTATGACAAGGAATAATGCTTATGTAGACCCATTTTCTCCAGCATAGTAATGATTTTATTTTTTAAGGTTTTTATGGTTTGCATTTTTTAATTAATTAATTACTTATTTCTGGCTGTGCTGAGTCTTCGTTGCTACGCAAAGGCTTTTTCTGTGCTTGTGGCGAGTAGGGGTGGCCCTCTAGTTGGGGGCCTCTCGTTGCGGCGGCTTCCCTTGTTTCAGCTCAGGCTCCAGGGCGCAGGCTCAGTGGCTGTGCACAGGCTTAGCTGCTCTTCGGCCTGTGGACTCCTCCAGAACCAGCGGATGGGACCAGCATCTGTTGCATTGGCAGGTGGATTCTTAACCACCAGACCACCAGGGAAGTCCAGTAATGATCTTAAGTAATTGAGGTGAGCATTTTTGTTACTGCCCAGAGTTCTTGGCCTGCTTAATCAATAGAAATCGATCAGAGGCCAGAGAGGAAATTCAGACAGCGCTTTATTGGGGCTCCCGCTGCAGAAGGCAGGGAGCAAGAACAGGTAACAGGTTCTCTTGCTCACTTGCTCCCCGGGGCGGGGTGGGGTTCGAACTGGCTCCTTATCGGGCGAGGGAAGGAGTGTGTCCAGGAGTCAGACTGGAGGTTTGCCCATCCCTTTGTGGGGCAGCCGGCAGGGGATGGGCAGCCCCTGCATTTGCTGCCAGCCTTTCAGAAGGGGCAGCTGGCAGCAGAAAGGAATGAGACTGAGTTAGTTCAAGTGATACGGATGGACCTAGAGTCTGTCACACACAGCGAAGTAACTCAGAAGAAAAAACTAGTCTTGCATATTAAAGCATATATATGGAATCGAGAAAATGGTACAGATGAGTCTATTTGCAGGACAGGACTAGAGATGCACACAGAGAGAACCGACCTGTGGACACGGTAGGGGAAGCGGAAGGTGGGGCGAATCGGGAGATTAGCTGCCACACATCACTCCCACGTGAAAAATAGGCAGCTGGGGGAGGCTGCCGGCCAGCACCAGGAGCCCAGCCTGGGGCTCTGAGACGACCCAGAGGATGGGATGGGGGAGGTGGGAGGGGGCTCGAGGGAGGGAGGGGTCTGTGTACAAACGGCTGATTTGATATTGCGTGGCAGAAATGAGCACAACCCAGTAACGCAATTATATCCCAGTAAAAAATAATAAAAAGAAGTGGCGTCGGGTGTGAGTCTTTGAGCACCGTTTGCCCACAGTTTGCCCCAGCTGCACACGCGTGCGGTCGCTGTTAGTCCCCGACTCACTGGAAAAGACCCTGATCTGGGAAAGACTGAAGGCGGGAGGAGAGGGGGATGACAGAGGGCGAGATGGCTGGATGGCATCACCGACTCAGTGAACGTGAACTTGAGCAAGCTCCGGGAGGTGGTGAAGGACAGGGAAGCCTGGTGTGCTGCTGTCCACGGGGCCGCAAAGAGTCAGACACGCCTGAGCGACCGAAAAACACAGTGTCTGTGTATTTTGTCTCTGGAGGAGACGTTTGTCTGGGTACAGGTGCTGCAGAAAGGGGCGCCAGGGCCCAGGTCCCAGCCTGTCTCCTTTTCACAACCTCGGAGAAGGTCTGGGGGACGATGAAGGCCGGAAGGAACAGCTGGCAGCCCTGGAGGAGATTCTCCTAAGGAGGGAGCTGGGTGCCGACCTGAGAACGCCCGTTCTGGAGAAAGCAAAGCACAGATGAAAAAATAGGAAGATGCTTTCTCCTGTGCTGGGGAAAAAGGCTGAAAATGTGTGTGTGCACTGGACCAGACGTGAGAATTTGGTGAGATGGGGAGTGAATGTCTTTAAGGGCCCAGTTGTTGAAATAAGAATCCCGGGCAGAGCTGCTGGCGCCGGGGGACAGTGACCGCAGGGCGGGCCTTGCACTGTTCATTCTGCGCTCGGCTCACAGAGCCCCCCAGGTTCTGAGTCGTCTGCTCCCAGGAACTACTTCCTGTTGGCTGGGTTATTTTAATCCGTGCTTCTGCAGAGGCAGAGTTGTTTGTATTTATGGCATAATGGCGAAAAAGTCAATATTAGCATGTTATGAATCACAGGGAGCTTCCTTAAACTACTAAAAGATTTATACAAATACCTAGAGGAAATATCACCCAAAATCAAACAGTCAGAAAGATTTATCTTTGAGATAAGGATTGCAAAAGCAAATCCTGCCCTCAGAGTCTCTATTTCACATTGTAATCGAAGTTCCAGAAAATGCAGTAAGTCAAGAAAAACAAATAAAATGTATGTGGATTAGAAAGGCAGAATAAAATATGCTATGACTGTTTCACCCTCTTGTTGAGGGTGAAGGAAGAGAGTGAAAAAGCCAGCTTAAAACTCAATAGTAAAAAACTAAGGTCATGGCACCCGGCCCCATCACTTCATGGCAAATAGAAAGGGAAAATGTGGAAGCAGTCACAGGCTTTCTCTTCTTGGGCTCTAAAATCACTACAGATGGTGACTCCAGCCATGAAATTAGAAGACGATTGTTCTTTAGGAGAAAAGTTATGACAACCCTAGACAGTGTGTTGAAAACCAGACATCACTTTGCTGACAAACATTCATATAATCAAGGCTATGGTTTTCCCAGTGGTCATGTATGGATGTGAGAGTTGGACCATAAAGAAAGCTGAGTGCTGAAGAATTGATGCTTTCGAATTGTGGTGTTGGAGAAGACCCTTGAGAGTCCCTTGGACAGCAAGGAGATCAAACCAGTCAATCTTAAAGGACATCAACCCTGAATACTCACTGGAAGGACTAATGATGAAGCTGAAACTCCAATACTTTGGGCACCTGATGTGAACAGCCAACTCACTGGAAAAGACCCTGATGCTGGGAAAGATTGAGGGCAGGAGGAGCAGGGGGCGACAGAGGATGAGATGGTGATGGCATCACTGATTCGAGGGATGTGAACTTGGGCAAACTCCGGGAGATGGTGAAGGACAGGGGAGCCTGGCGTGCTGCAGTCCATGGGGTCATGGGAATCAGACACGACTTGGTGACTGAACACCAACAACGATTACGTGGAAAATCCAGAACTTAAAAAAAAATCATGAAAATAAAAACATCTTAGTAAGAGTGTGGATCACTCTTTAAGTGTCACCTGCAGGACCTCCCTGGGTGCAGTGGAACAGAATCCACCTGCCGGGCACACAAGTTGTATCCCGGGTCCAGCCGGGCTCCGCAGGCGCACAGGGGCCAGCGCTGCCGCAAGCGAAGCCCCCGAAGGGAGGGCCCGTGCGCTGCGTGAAGAGCAGCCCCGCTTGCCGCAGCCTCAGCAAGCCCACTCCTGGCAGGAAAGACCCAGCACAGCCAAACACAAAAGAAAGGAGGAAATGATAAGAAAACTCAACGGCAAAAAAACATCAAAAATATCAACTGCATTTCTTTACATCAGCCACAAATACTTAGAAGAGGAAATATTTGAAACCATGACATATATGGTAGAAGTCAACTATCTAGAAATAAATCTAAGAAATTCCGTGTGACGACCTCTACACAGATAACTGTAAAGTATCTGGGGGGAGAACTTAAAGACAGATGGCTCATAGAGATGGAAGGATGAGATGGCCTGAGAGATTTCGGATACTCAATGGTATAAAAATTGTAAATTCGTTCTAAATGTATGTATAAATTTAGTCAAAATCCCAGTAGGTTTGTTTTCTACTTAACCAGCTGATTATAAAATTAAATGACTATCCAGGCAGAGAAACAGCTACCATATGATGCCTCTCACGTGTGGAGTCTAAACAATGATACAAATCAACTCAGTTACAGAAGAGAAACAGACCCGAAGACGCAGAAAACAAACTCACAACGACCAAAGGAGAAGGGGGAGGGGTAAATTAGGAGCTTGGGATTAGCAGGTACACACCACTATATATAAAATAGATTAAAAAAAAAAGAACCTGCTGTATAGCACGGGTCTTCCCTGGTGGCTCGGATGGCAGAAAATCTGCCTGCAATGTGGGAGACCTGGGTTCGATCCCTGGGTGGGGAAGATCCCCTGGAGAATGGAACAGCTACCCACTCCAGGATTCTGGCCTGGAGAACTCCATGGACAGAGGAGTCTGGGGGGCTACAGTCCATGGGGTCACAGAGTCAGACTGAATGGCTTTCACTGTTTAGCACAGGAAACTATACTTGATATCTTGTAGTAACCTATAATGGAGAAAATTCTGGAAAAGAATATATATATACATATATTCATATAGCGGAGAAGGCAATGGCACCCCACTCTAGTACTCTTGCCTGGAAAATCCCATGGACGGAGGAGCCTGGAAGGCTGCAGTCCATGGGGTCGCTGAGGGTCGGACACGACTGAGCGACTTCACTTTTACTTTTCACTCTCATGCATTGGAGAAGGAAATGGCAACCCACTCCAGTGTTCTTGCCTGGAGAATCCCAGGGACAGGGAAGCCTGGTGGGCTGCCATCTATGGGGTCGCACAGAGTCGGACACGACTGAAGTGACTTAGCATAGCATAGCATATTCATATATACACACATATCCCCCCACACACACATATATAACTCACTTTGCTCTATGCCTGAAACATTGTAAATCCACCATACT
The DNA here is from genome assembly GCF_000754665.1 of Bison bison bison. Classification (NCBI taxonomy): domain Eukaryota; kingdom Metazoa; phylum Chordata; class Mammalia; order Artiodactyla; family Bovidae; genus Bison; species Bison bison. The sequence continues at coordinate 19,323 of NW_011476119.1, read as the reverse complement.
TCAATTTTTAAAAAATTAAAAACATTAAGTTAAATGACTGTCAAAAGTGGAATAGCTGAGACCCCCATGGCAGTCCAGTGGTTAAGACTCCACCTTGCAATGCAGGGTGCGTGGGTTTGACCCCTCGTCAGGGAATGAAGATTCCACAGGCCTTGGATCAAATGAACTGGTGCCCATAGCCACTGCAGCCCGAGCGCTCAGGAGCCCGAGCCCCACCCGGCGCGTCCGTGAGCCGCCGCCTGAGATCCTGCGTGCCGCAACTGAGACCGAGGCAGCCGGGTAAATAATTTAAAAAGCGGAATAGTCAGAACAGAGGAAAAACAAGCACAGATCAAACCAATAAAAGCACAATAGTCAAGAAAGCCTTGAAGAAGAATGACGTGAGGGGACTGGTGGGTGCTGGGGCTCACTGTAAAACTGTAAGAAAGCCAGATATGATAAAACCATACAGGGCTTCCCTCGCAGCTTGGTTGGTAAAGAACCTGCCTGCAGTGCAGGAGACCCAGGTTACATCCCTGGGTCAGGAAGATCCCCTGAAGGGGGAAATGGCAACCCACTCCAGTGTTCTTGCCTGGAGAATCCCGTGGACGGAAGAGCCTTGTGAGCTACAATCCGTGGGGTCACAAGAGCTGGACACGACTTAGCGACTAAACCGAGGGCCTAGAAGCAGACCTGCCCGTAAACGGCACTCAGTATACGACAGAGACAGCACAAAAAATAAGGAAGGGACGGCTCCTCAAAAATCAGAGAAGAGCGGACACTGGCCTCCATCTTCCTACATCCATAGGTGGATCACACATTTGAATTCTCTTTTATGTGCTGATATTTTTATTTTCTCTTCCAGTTTTCCAAAGGTTTAAGAATTTTATGGGAAATAATATCAAAGTTGTAAAAATAGTGCAAATAATTCTCCTGTGGCTTTCACTCATAGGTCCCCTCAAATCTTACATTAATTAGCTTTATCTTCCTCTAGAGATAGACACAGACAGACAACAGGCAGACAATTAGGTGAACAGATAACAGAGACGACAGGTGACGGCTGGGGATAAATGATGATCGATAGAGAATTTTTTCTGAACACTTGGGAACACACTGCAGACGTAGGTCCTTTCATCTCTAAACACTTCCTTGTGTGTTTTTCTTAATAACATATTTTATTGAAGCGTAGATGACTTACAATGCTTCAGGCGCACAGCACGGTGATTCAGGGATACATATACACATATTATTTTTGAATATTAAAGGCAAAGTAATAAAGGTGGTAGAGGATAATAAAATATGACATATTATGCAAATTGGCAAATTAATGATGGTTAATTAAGAAAAAGGCACCGATGAATTGCATGTGCTGAATAGCACTCTGGACACGACAGAAGACAGAATTTGTGAGCCCCAACAGAGTGAATAGAGAATGTCAGAATGGGGCACCAAGAGAAAAATGCAGAGGCTGGAGACGAGCAGACAGACCTCAGCAGTGGGGAGAAATCGGACGCTCACCATGCCTGAGACGGAAGTCCGGCACAGATGGCCGTGACACTGGGGACGAGGTGAGACTGAGGGGCGGGGGGAGTCTTTTCTGAAACAGCACAGCATTGGGACCCTGGCAGGGGGAACTGGAACGTGAGTTCAGAGCCTGCGTCCTGGGCCAGTCGCAGAGGCGCTGCCATCGACAGCCAGAGCGTCAGGGTGGACTGCTGAGAACCGGAGATGTGGAGTCCTGAATGCAGCCAGGAAGGACGGTCTCTGTGTGGGAAGAAGCGCTCCCTTTGCCCTGCTGTTGGCTCTGCACAGCAGACCCCGAGGTGGGAGACACAGGTGCTCGGCGGGGGCGGGGGGTGG
>NW_011476119.1:7489-17378 GCF_000754665.1 Bison bison bison | reverse complement strand
GCCAAACGAGGAGAAGAACGTCAGGACCTCGGAGTGGGAGAAGCATTAGAAATCAGCGGACATTCATCACAGTGCCAAAAACACTGATCCTACAGGGAAAAAATGATAAATGGGGCCTGAAAAATAACTCAGGTTTATCAGAAGGCCGTGTTCAGATGTTGACCAGGCGGGCAGCATGCTGGGAATATTTCTACCTGCTCCTTAGTTCTGTGGCTCTTGAGTCTGGAACAGGTCTCGGTCCTCCGTGACCCGCACGACCTTGGTGCTCCGGAAGGTCGCAGGACTGCTGCAGTCCCCAGGCGGGGTCTTCCTGCTGCTGGGCTGTGTTTCTGGTGGCTGGCCCAGGGCTTCTGAAACTCTTGTGAGTTCCTCGGGGTACAAGCCCAGGAGAGCTTAGATTCTAATGCTTGTTTTTGACCCCGTCACCCGGCTCCAAAACTCCTTGGGGATTTCCAGGGCAGTGGGAGTGTCCTTTGCTGTCACAAGTGACCCTGGGTGGGCTCCTGGGTGGAGGGTGGTCACCAAAGACCAAGCTGTGACCAGAAGCGTGGTGTTCAGCCGCGCCCTCCACCCTCCGGGAAGCTGAGTTCATGACTGATCATGCCACCTGGGAAAGCTGCGCTGCGATCCCCAGGGTACGAGGTCTGGAGAGACGCTGCGTGGAGATGCGGGGAGGGTGGGGTATCCGGAGCAGGTGTGGGGCTCCGCTTCCCTTCCCCCGCCCCGCCCCGTGCAGCCCTCTGTCAGGAGGTTCACCTGTAGCCTGTTCCCTTTATTGCATCCTTTTTTTTCCTGGCCATGTGGCACGTGGGAACTTAGCTCCCTGACCAGGGATCAAACCAGATTCCCTGGCGTTGGAAGCTCAAGTCCTAACCTAGCTGGACCAGCAGGGAAGTCCCCCAGCCCATCCTTTCGTCACGCACTGATAAGCAGAAAACGAGTTTCCTGAGTTCTGTGAGCTACTCTAGCAAATTAACTGAACCCAAGGAGAGGGCTGTGGAAGCCTCTGATTTGTGGCCAGTGGGTCAGAAGCAGAGCTGACCACTGGGTTTGCCGTGGGCATCTGAAGTGGGCAGGCTTGTGGGAACGAGCCCTCCCCCGTGGGGTCGGCGCTGTTTCTGGGTAGACAGTGTCAGAGGCGAGGTCAAGGGTAGGGCCTGCGGCCAGTGCCAGACAGTTACGTCCTGTGGAAGAACAGCCGCACGTCCCGCACCAGGAGTGCCGTGAGTGCTGAGACCCCGTGAAAGCCGAGGGGACTCGGGGGGCGGGTGAGGGTTCTCTCTCCAGAACACTGCTGGCCCGGCAGCTTCAACATCGGACAGTGAGTCTCCGGGTTCTGGAAGCTGGAGGTCTGGGCTTAGGTGCTGCCAGTCGGGTCCTGGTGAGGCCCTGTCCCGGTGTGTCTGCTCGAGGAGGAGCGGGTCCCTGCTCTCTGCTTCTCCTCATGAGGAAGCCCACCTCAGGACCTCAGCTAACCCTCATCACCCCCCCACAGCCCCACTTCCAGATGCTGTTACATTGGGGCATTTGAATCTGGGGCCACAGACACTGAGCCCACAGCAGGAGGGGTACCCATCGGGAGGGCTGTTCTCAGTGCATCCTCTGGGGCGGCTGACGATTCCCACGTGCCCCCCCGTCCCCAGTGATGCTCACCGGATCACTAGATCCACTGGGCCTGCTGGGTTCTCCAGCTGTGACGTTACTCAGGTTTCCCTCTCTAATTGTAAGTATTCTCCAAGATGCTTCTTTGAAACCAAAGATCCCAGTGTCCATTAAACTTCCAGTTGATGTATTAGCTAATCTTAGTATGGACTCATGTTTCCTATTTTATTCAAAGGATTATGATTGTTACTAATATTGTCTACTGTGATCCTCAGATGGTTCTGGATTTGGGAATGGATCCTGCAGCCATGAGATTAAAAGACATTTGCTGTTTGGAAGGAGAGCTATGGCAAATCTAGATAAAAAGCAGAGACATCACTTTGCCAGCAAAGGTCTATACAGTCACATCTATGGCTTTTCCAATAGTCATGTACAGATGTGAGAGTTGGACCATAAAACAAAGCTGAGCAGTGAAGAACTGATGCATTCGAGTTGCGGGGCCGAAGACTCTTGAGAGTCCCTTGGACTGGAGGAGATCAAACTAGTCCATCCTAAAGGAAATCAGTCCTGAATATTCACTGGAAGGACTGATGCTGAAGTTGAAGCTCCAATACTTTGGCCACCTGATGTGAAGAATCGACTCACTGGAAAAGACCCTCATGCTGGGAAAGATTGAAGGCAGGAGGAAAAGGGGACGACAGGGACTGAGACGGTTGGATGGCATCACCGACTCAATGTACATGAATCTGAGCAAACTCCGGGAGATAGTGAAGGACAGGGAAGCCTGGCGTGCCGAAGTCCATGGGCTCACAAGGAGTCAAACATGACTTAGTGACTCAACAACAACTTGCATGTTTTGGACACACCCTCCTCTATCCTTTTGCCCTTCTTGCTTTCCCGGTGTAAGATGGTCTAGGTCCTCCCGGGACGCTCCCTGGAACTGGCCACTTTGCAGGGAGCCTGGGTCCTGGAGTTGGCGGAGGGTCCCTGGGCGCTGGGTGAGCTTTTGCTGTTGGCAGGCTCTCAGCAGAGGGGCAGAGGACCCTCCTCCAATAGCGCCCAGCACCCCAGCGCTCCCCTATTTTGTCCCTTTTCGTGTTCCCACCCGCTGCACCAGCTCCCGACTCCCGTCAGCTGCGATGCATTTGCTAATGTGAGCTCTCTCACAGTCCCTCACCTACCTCCTGTGGTTACTGGTGCCCACCCCCATGAAGGTGCCCTTCTCACCCCCTCCACGTGGTCGCTTCCTCTCCAGCCTCGGGCTGCCCCCTTCTTCCCCGGACACCCCCTCTAGGCACCCCCGCTCCTCTCTGTGCGTCTCTGTTCACAATACAATTGAACATTTCCTGCTCACCTGTTTCCCTTCCCACAGTCATTTTTCTCCCAGAGGCATTCTATTCTCTGCACTGTTGTTATTTATGAATAAACACAAGGGTGAACTCCCCAGGGGGATTACTTGGGTCTAAACAAAGATGTGCACACTTGCCCTTTTTATTTTAATAGGTGTGTGACAATGTGTGCTACCAGATATTCATTTCCCACTGATGCTTATGAATGACACTGTTATGAATATACACTTGTATACACATATATAAATATGCATTTCTAAAGAAAAAGGGCATGTATATAAATAAATATATATCATGCAGAAAACTACATAAGGCACAGTTGTACAACCTAATGCTTTTATAAATCAGATATTCATGTAACCAGCACCAGCATCAAGAAATGGAATCTTATCCGCACCCAGATGTCACCCACGCGTGCCTTGACTTGTCAAGTATATTGATGCTTTTCTTGTGTTCTAGTTTTCTGCGCTGTATAATTTTAAGATGTGCAACGTAATGATTTGACTTACATACATTGAGAAATGATGACCACCAAAGTTTGCTCAGCATCTATCATCTCATGTAGATATAAAACAAATAGAAAAAGTTTTTTCCTTGTGATGAGAACTCGGCATTTACTTCTCAACGTTCCTACATGCAGTAAAGAATTTGTGTCCCTAGGGCTTATCTCTTTTATAACTGCAAGTTTACCTTGCAATTGCCTGCATCCAACTCCCCCAACCCCTCCTTCAAGGAGCCAATGTCTGATCTCATTTTCCTACAAGTTTGCTTGTTTGCTTTTAAGATACTATTCAAGGGCTTCCCTGGTGGAATATGCTTGCCAATGCAGGAGACACAGGGTCAGTCCCTGGGCGGGGAAGATCCCACACGCCATGAGCACCTAAGCCCACGCACCACAGAGATTGAGTCCGTGTGCCCTAGAGCTGTGACCCGCAGCAGCAGAAGCCTCCTCACTCTCAGTGGGGTGGCTTCTCAAGCCCGCACGCCACAGCTGCAGAGTAGCCCCTGCTGGTCGCAGCTGGAGGAGAGCCCGCGCAGCAACGGGGGTCCGGCACAGCCGAAAACTCATAAACAAAGCAACTGAGAAAAAGCGTGGTTGACTCACAGAACTGGGTTAGTTCCTGGTACACAGCACGGTGGTTTGACGTTACCATACACGTTATGAGAAGAGACAAAGCTATTACATAATTACTGACCATGTTACCCACACTGTACATTTCAGCCCGTGACATCTAGTCTGTAACCGGAAGCATGTACCTCTTAAGCTCCTCCACCCATTTCTTTGCTCCCCACCCCTCACCTGGAAACCACTTGTTTATTCTCTGTGTCTGTGATTCTCACGGTTTTGACATACTTGCTTGCGTGTTTCAGATTTCACATGTAAGTGAAATCATCCGGCACCTGTCTCTCTGTCTGACTTATTTCACTTAGCATAACACCCTCGGGATCCATCCGTATTGTCACAAATGGCAAGATTTTATTCTCTATTATGGCCGAGCAAACTTCCGTTATGTATAACCCCACAGTTTTCCACAGGCTGCACCGACTTACATTCCCACTAACAGAGCACAAGGTTCCCTTTCCTCACGTCCTCGTCAACACTTGTTACTTGTAGACTTTTGACGACGGCCGTTCTGACAGGTGTGAAGTGACGTCTCACTGCGGTTTCAATTTGCCTTTCTCTTTAGTAACTCACAGTGTTGAGGACCATTTCGTGCCTGCTGGCCACCGGTATGCCTTCTTTGGGACAGAGATTTCTGTTCGAGTCTTCTGCCCGTCTTTTGATTGGATTCTTTGGGCGTTTTTCGATATTGAATTGTACTGGCTGTTTGTATATGTTGGATATTAATCCCTTGTCAATCACATCATGTGTAAATGTTTCTTCCCAGTGTGTAGGTCATGTTTTTGTTTTGTCAATGGTTTGCTTTCTTGCGCAAAAGCCTTTAAGTTTAATTAGGTCCCATTTGTTTATTTTTGCTTTTGATTCTCTTGCCTGAGAAGACAGCACCCCAAGAATATTGCTGCAATTTATGTCAGAGTGTTCTGCTTATGTTTTCTTGTAGATGTTTTATGACTTCTGGCCTTCCGTTTAGGTCTCTAGTCCTTTTTGAATTAATTTTTGTACATGGTGTGAAAAGTGTTCTAATTTTATTCTTCCCCAGGCAGCTGTCCAGTTTTCAGCACCACGTATGGAAGAGGCTTGTCTTCTCTCTGTTGTCTGTTCTTGCCTCCTTCATCGTGCTAACTGACCATGGAAGTGTAGGTTTACCTCGGGGCTCTTTGTTCTGTCCATTGGCCCATATTTCTGGTTTTGTGCCAGCACCACACTGTCCCGATGACCGCAGCTTCGTACTTTACTTTGGAGTCAGGGGCCGTGACTCCTCCAGCTCTGCTCCTCCGTCTCAAGATCATTGGGGTTATTTTTGCATTTCTAGTTCCGTGGGCAAAGTCCACTAGCATTCTGCTGGGCTTCACTGTACCTATTGATTGCCTTGGGCACTGTGGTAGTATTAACAGCATTGAAACTCGCAATTCATGAGCGTGCTGTGTTTTTTCATCTCTTCGTACCATCTTCGACTGCTGCCTCAGTGTCTTTCGCCTCCTTAGGCATGTCTGTTCTTAGGTGGTTTATTCTTTTTGATGCTATAGCAAATTGGATTGTTTTCTGAATTTCTTTTCCTGATTTTCATTGTTAGTGTAGACTAGAAGATTTCTGTGTCTTAATTCTTAATCCTGCAGATGTGCTGAATTCATTGATGAGCTCTAGCCGTGTGCTGGACGCATCCTTGGGATTTTCCACGTATAACGCCCTGTCATCTGCAGACAGTCTCAGTTTCACCTCTTTCTCTCCAGTCTGGGCTCTTTTTCTTTCTTTTCCTCATCCAGTTGGTGTGTGTGTCTAAGACTTTCAATGCTATGTTGAGTAAAAGTGGTAAGAACAGGCATACTTGCCTTGTTCCTGATCTTAAGGGAAAGCTTTCAGCTTTTCACCACAGACATGACGTTAGCTGTGCTCTTGTCACATACAACAACCTTTATTATGTTGAGCTATGGTCCCTCTATATTCACTCTGTGGAGATGTTTTTTAAAAAATGTATATATCATAAATGGATATTGAATTTTGTTAAAAGTCTTTCCTGCATCTACTGAGGTGATCATATGATCTTTATTCTTCATTTTGTTAATGTGGTATATCATCACATTGATTTGAGGATCCATGGGAATTCTCCACGCAAGAATACGGAGTGGGTAGCCTATCCCTTCTCCAGCGGATATTTCTGACCCAGAAATCGAATCAGGGTGTCCTGCATTGCAGGTGGAGTCTTTGCCAACTGACCTACCAGGGAGGCCCAGTGTGGCACAGCACGCTGACTGATGTGAAGATGTTGAAAACTCCTGGCATCCTCGGGGTAAATCCTGCTTGATCCTGGGGTGTAATCCTTTTTACATATTGTTGCCTTCTGTCTGCTTATATTTTTGTTGAGGATTTTTTGCTTATATTTTTTTGAGGTTTTTTTTTTTTTTTTTGTATATATGTTCATGAGTGATACTGGCCTGTAATTTTCTCTTTTTTGTGTGTGATCTCTTTGTCTGATTTTGGTATCAGGGTGATAGTGACCTCATAGAATAAGTTTGGGAGTGTTAGTTCCTTTGCAATTTTTTGGAGTAGTTTCAGAAGGACGGGTGTTATCTCCTCTCTAAATGTTTGAAAGAATTTGACTGTGAAGCCATCTGTGTGCTCAGTCGCTCAGTCGTGTCCGACTCTTTGCGACCCCACGGACTGCAGCCCACCAGGCTCCTCTGTCCATGGGATTTTACAGACAAGAGTACTGGAGTGGGTGGCTATTTCCTTCTGGTCCTGGACTTTCTGTTTTTTGGGCATATAAATATGTATCATCTGGCTGTGCTGGGTCTTTTTGCGGCATGAGAGATCCTCCACCTTCACTGAGGCATGTGGGGTCCAGTTCCCTGACCGGGGATCGAACCTGCCCTGGGAGCAGAGTCCCAGCCGCAGTTTTTACATCACGGATTCCATTCGGCACTTGTAACTGTGGTTCATATCTTCTCTTTCTTCCTGGTTCAGTCCTCACAGATCGCACCTTTCTAAGAATGTGTCCATTTCCTCCAGGTTTATCGGAACAGAGCTCCTTATAGCGGTCTCTCGTGATGCCTTGTATTTCTGTGGTGTTGGTTATAATTTCGCTTCCTGTTTTACTGACTCACCAGCCCGCCTGTGCTGTGCGAGCTCTACCCGTGTTTGGGCTCTGACGGTCTTGAATTTGCGGCCTGATCGGCTCCACCTCCTTCCCCGAGCCCCCTGGCTGTTCTCCCAGGTGATGTCTTTCTGTCCTGGAAACCAGTCCTGAGACTCCCCTTGGGGTCCCAGCCCCGGCAGGTGGAATTGAGAGGCAGGGGTGTGGCTCAGAAGAGCCCCCCATACCTGACCCCCTGTCCTCCAGTCCTCAGATCAGGCGCAGAGGAGCGAGTCTCGTGAGCCTGGGGTTTGCAGCGGTCTGGGACTTGCCCCCCAGCCCCGGTCACCCCGTCTCAACTGTCTTCGCTATTCTGTAGGGGGGCAAGTCCTTGGGTGGCAACAGGAGCTCTGCACACCTGTGGGGAGCTGAGAGCACGTGATTCAGGAAGAATATTCTGTGGGTTTCCAGTGTCTGCAGAGTCAAGCTGGAGTGGACTGTGGGCTTGGAAGTGCAGGGGGGCCCTGCAGGACTCTGAAGGGCTGTGGTCACGGCAAGAGAGGCCAAGCCTGGCCTCGCGGCCCCTCCACCCCAACACACACGCGCCTGCAGGCAGGTGTGCACACACACATGCAAAGTGCACACACACACTCAAATGCAGGCACACAGCCAGACTCGCCCTTCAGATCTGCTCCCCATTCGGCTACTTGGTCCTGATCCTTTCAAAAGGGAGACTGCAGGCTGGGGGTTGTGAGAGCAGTGGCCCAGGGCAGTACAAGGGGGAGGGGAGGGGAGGGGGAGGAAAGTCACCTGATGCTCCCAAAGCTGCAGGAGTCTGGGGTCCGCGTCCAGGAGGGGCAGGAAGAGAGTGAGCCAGGGCAATTCGTTCATATGTAATTCTTGAGTGCTTACTGCAAATGGCTCACGCGTGCCAGGCACTGCGGAAATCAAAGACGGGGAAGGAGTAGTGCAGGGGGTAGGGCGGTGGGCTGGAAGGTCGAGGAAGAACCCAGCCCTCGAGGAAGAGCAAAGACACAGACCTGGAAGCCAGAGACCGAGGTGGAGCCTGTGCCGCCTGCCGTCTGTGCGGGTGGGGGTCTGCCTGACCTGCGTGGTCCCTGCCTGGGCTCCACCCTCCCCTAAGCCCGAGGGGCAAGGCTGGCACCTCTGGGCTGCCTGCCTGCTCCCTGCTGCCCAGGACCGGACACAAGCTCCCGGGAGCCGAGGGCGCCTCTGCTGGCTGTGAGGAGACAGGAGCCCGAGGCCTGCCCTGGGCGGGCACGGCCCAGGGAGAAGCTGGCCGCGGCGGCCTAAACACGATGCCCTTCTCCCGGGACCTGTCCCCGGTGGGCAGTCATCCACCGGCACCCAAGGCGTGAGGACAGTGAGCCAAGGAAGCACTTCCCCTGCACTTTCCCCACCCTCGCCGGGCAGGACAGAGCCCTGGGGCACCAGGGCGAGTCCAGGCTGACCCGTGACCCACAGCGCACGCGAGGCCTCTCTCCCACGGCCGCAGCCCCCCCATCATGACTCCTCCCGGGACCCTGGGCTGCGGTGGGCATCCTCTTGGGCCTCACCCAGGAAGTGTTGAGAGCGCCTGCAACTGACCTTCAGGGCCGGCCAGGCACCCAGATGCTGTGTCCCCCAGCCCACCGCCAACCGCAGCCCTGGCTCTGGCCCTCCGTGGAGACCTCCTGAAGGCTGGCCGCTCCCTTCCAGCCTGCCCTTCCGCACCGCCCCCTGGGGTCAGGGGTCAACACTTCCATGTCCCTGCGTCCCCTCCCCTTCCCTGCCCCTCAGCGCTCCTGTTCTCCTTCACAGCTAGAGTCCAGCTCGCTCACCCATCTCTGCCTCTGTCCACCCAGGTCTCACCCCCTTGACCTGAAGCTTCCAGACTCAGGCCTGGTCTCCACTCTGAGCCCTGGGCCATGTCCTGGGGGTGCAGCCAGCACCCAGGTCCTTTATACTCCCACCTGGGAAGCGCTTCTCCAGGCCGAGGGGTCATAGCACTCCAAACCGCTACTCCCATGAGCCCTGCACTCCACCTTGACTCCCTTTTCCCCTGAACGAGGACCCGTGGGATTCTAGCCTCCGGGCCCGCTGCCTCCTCCCAACCGAACACCAGCCGCATCCCACTCCAACTCCCACCGCGTGGACGCCCCTCCTGGCCCGCCACCTGGTCTTCCCCTCCCACCCCTGGGCAGCGAAGCACAGCTGAGCCATGCGTGGTACCCCTGGACCATCAACCACCAAAGCCAGCCGGGCGTACACCTCCCCGGAGACCAGCGGCCGTCCCGATGACCCGCTTCCCCAGCAGACACCATGGAGGGGGGTCTCTTCTCCGAGCGAGGCCCGAAGGGAAGCCCGCACTCCCAGGCCTGCACCCACATGCCTCCAAGCATTGCCCTGGTGAGGGACGCGGTCTATCTGGACGCGGCCCTCGCTGCCCGCCCCACCCCCTCTGTCTGTCCCCCTCCCATCCCCCCAGGCGCCGGACCTGGCCCTCTGCATGCCCCCTCCCCAGCCCTCTCCCCTCTGTCCACCGCCCGGTTCTGGGAGGGGTGACCACCCCCCTCCTCCATAGCGCCCCTCCCAGCAACCCCACCCCTTCCTGGCTCCTTCCTCCCTCAAGGCCCCAAGTCCCAGGGGGCTTCAGGCCCCTTCAGGAGCTGTCCTCCCCACCCCCCGGGGGGGCTTGTCTCAAACTGTCCCCTTCCTCAGTCTCCCAGTCTCAACGCTCAGCTG
>NW_011476119.1:7022-7259 GCF_000754665.1 Bison bison bison | reverse complement strand
CCCCCCCCGCCCCGCCCCCAGCCGGTCCCCAAACTCTCCCCCTCGCCCCCCGAGACCCTCCCAGTGCCCCCCCTCAGCCCACTGCCCGCACTCCCAAGTGCCCACTTCTGGCCACAGCCTACGTCCAGCCAAGCCAGCCCTGACCCTCAGCGCCACCTCAGAGCCCTGCGTGTGCCAGGCTCGCCTGGAGGCCTCGCATGCGGCTCCCGGTGCCCGAGAGGGACTGGGCGCGGCAGT
>NW_011476119.1:4397-6505 GCF_000754665.1 Bison bison bison | reverse complement strand
GGCAGCACAGGCAGAAACCCAGGGGCCCCCAGAAACGGGCAGGGGGCCAAGAGGCAGAGAGGCCGGGGCAGCACGAAGCTCGCTGCCCCCTTGACAGACGAAGCTTCCGATGGCCCCACTGCCTGGCTCACAGCTTTGGGGTCAGGGGGTGCCCAGGGCGGACGCCCGGCTCTGCCCTGGCCATGTCTCAGGGCCGCGTGTCCCGCCGGCGTGCCCACTGGGGCCTCAGTAGTCGGTGAGCGGGTACCGCAGGAAGATGAAGACCAGGATGATGCAGGAGGCGGCCAGCGCAGAGCTCGTGATGTTGAACAGCCGTGCCGTCTTGGCGTCCTCCACCGCCCCGTTCAGGTCGTTGAGGAGCTTCTTGTCCCGGACCTGAAGCCAGGAGCAGTAAGACCAGCAGTCAGGGCTGAGAGTGGACACACGGGCCAGGCGGGAGGGCCTGAGGCAGAGGGCCCAGGAGAGGGTAGCCCTGAGCCTGGGTCAGTTCCCGATTCCTGACCACCACACGGGGCTACTGCCCAAGGATGTCCTTTCTGGGTGGAAACGTGCACTGGACTTTGGGGGCAGGGCGGGGGAGGCTTAGGGGCATCAGATCTGAAACTTACTCTCAGTTTATGAGACAAATAACCTGTATTTAACAGGTGGCATCAGTGGTAAAGAATCCGCCTGCCAATGCAGGAGACATCAAGAGACGTGGCTTAAGCCCTGGGTCAGAAAGACCCCCTGGAGGAAGGTGTGGCATCTGCTCTAGTATCCTTGCCTGGAGAACCCCACGAACAGAGGAGGCCTGAACCCCTGGAGGGCTACGGTCCTTGGGGTCACAAGGAGTCGGACGTGACTGGGTGAGTGAGCACACACACAGAAGAGACACTGGATGTGGTGAACTATTAACTGCTGGGGGTCTGGGTGAAGGGCATGCAGGGGTTCTTGTATCTCCTTTCTGGCAACTTTTAGGTAGATCTAAAACACTTAGGGGACTTCCCTGGTGGCCCAGCGGCTAGGACTCTACACTCCCAATGCAGAGGCCCGGGCTGGATCCCTGGTCAGGGAGCGAGATCCCACATCCTGCTGCATTCACACGCTGCAATGAAGACCCAGCACAGCCAAATAAACACATAAATAAAATAAATATTAAAGACATAGAACTATTTATAATAACACGGGTTGTTGATGCTGTTTTACGTACTTGAAAGTTGCTAAGAGGGTAAAAATTCAGTGTTCTTACTACCAAAAAAATTTAAAACAGGTAATTATGAGAAGTGATGGAGTGCTAACTAACCCTGATGTAGAAACCACTTCACGCGACGCACACGTGTCAGATCATCACGTACACCTTAAGCGTGTTCAGTGTCACAGGTCGACTCTACGCCACCAGCTCTGGGAAAATAGACGGAAGAGGAAGCTGGCCTCAGAGAGTCTGTGACTGGGTGAGGGGCGTCACAAGTGTGTGCTGACTTGACTGGTTCTGCCTCACTTACAGTTAACTGGGGCTCCCTGAGGACACACGCTGTGGACAAGGGGCAGCCCCCGGGGCCTCCGAGATGGGATATTAAAGTGAACGGGGGCCTCCCTGGTGGGCCAGGGGTTGAGAATCTGCCTTCCAATGCAGGGGACGTGGTTAGATCTCTGGTCACGAAACTAAGACCACTTGCCATGGGGCAACTCAGCCCATGCACCGCAAGCGAAGCCCATGCGCTGGAGCTAGAAAGCCCGCCTGATGCAGCAAAGACCCAGCACAGCCACACTCACGCCCAAGTGAGAGGAGCGGCCTGGAGTCCAATTAGTCCCAGGGAGCCATAGACAGCGGTGGACCTACTCCCAAGATCCTCTGGCTGGGAAGGAGTGTCCCTGGGGAGGCGCCCCTGGCCTCATCCAAGCCAGGTCTTAGGAGTCCCCTTCCCTCCCACCTTCTCCTTCCACAGAGCCCAGAGAGGTGCAGGTCTGAGCATACTGCAAGCAGAGCCTGGGAGGAGGAAGAAAGGGAGCAAGGAGAGAGACAGGAGAGGCAGGAAGAGAAAGTCTTTGCATCAGCAGATTGGTGGATGGGTGGGTGGATGGATGGATGGGTGGATAGATGGGTGGATGGATGGGTGGATACATGGATG
>NW_011476119.1:3021-4297 GCF_000754665.1 Bison bison bison | reverse complement strand
GGTAGATAGATGGATGTGTGGGTATATGGACAAAAGGCAGGGCCTGGGTTAGGCAGATAGATGGCACTGATGTCTGGCTGCCTGGAGGGTGGAGGAGGGATGGCAAGCTAACACAGGGAGACATAGATGCGCAGGAGGGTGGGAGTGTGTAGGGGTGGATGGACTTCCTGTGGACACTCAGGAAAGAACCCAGGGAGCAGGGATGTTTGGGTAAAGCCCAGGAGAGCGTGGAGAGATGGTCATACGCTCACCTGCAGGGAAAACAGGTGTCTAAAGACAAAGCTCCCAGGTGTAGATGTGCTGAGGTCTACCAGAGGAATAACCAGAGGCCAGTGTGAGGAGGGCAGAACCCAGAGGAGAGGGGAGGGGGGCTTAAAATCAGAGAGGAGACTGTCAAGGAGCAATTTGTGTGGGGCTTCATAGGCACTTTTTAGCAGAAAACAGGCAGGCTCTGGAGTTTTTTACTCTGATAATTCTGGATGCTGTGTGTAGAACATACTGCAGGGGCAGAGGCTGGAGAAAAGCAGAAAAGAGGCTCCCTTAACAGCCCAGGTGAGTGGGCAGGGTGGGTCGTGTCAGGTCAGTAGACATGAAGGTGGTAAGAACTGACCGTTTTCTGGGTCTATTTTGAAGACACAGCTGACAGTATTTACTGGGATCAGATGTGCAGTGTGATAAAAAAAGAAAGGAATTTAAGATGATTGCAAGGCTTTTTGATCTACTGAAATAAGGGGGTTGTAGGGCACTCCAGGAGGAGGACGCTTGTGAGTGATTCAGTAGTTTGACTTTTGATGTGAAGCTAGAAATGTCTTCTAGACATACAGCTAGGTATTTTGAGCAGGTAGGTTTTGTAGAGCCTAGTTTAGGGGTAAGGTCTAGGGCAGAGATACAAATTGGAGGAGCATCAACATAAAGATGCTACTTAAAGCTCTGAGACTGGACGAGAGCACCAAGGGACTGAGCACCGACGACGGGAAGAGGAGGACCAAGGACCACGCCTGGGAGCACCCCGTTAGGAGATCCGGGAAGCAAGAGGCAGTGAGGAGGGGAGGCTGAGATGAGCGGGCGAGAAAAGCAGAAGAAACAGGGCTTCCCTGGTGGTCCAGAGGTTAAGAATCTGCCTTCCAACGCAGGGAACATGGGTTCGATCCCTGGTTGGGGAATTAAGATCCCACGTGCCGAGGGGCAGCTAAGCCTGTGCTGCAACTAGAGAAGCCCGTGTGCTGCAATGAAGACCCAGAGTAGCCACCCCCTCAAAAAAAAAAAAAAAAAAAAA
>NW_011476119.1:0-1641 GCF_000754665.1 Bison bison bison | reverse complement strand
GGAAAGCAAAAGCAGGTGAAAAGACAACCCTCAGAATGGGAGAAAATAATAGCAAATGAAACAACTGACAAAGGATTAATTTCCAAAATATGCAAGCAGCTCATGCAACTCCAGGCCAGAAAAACAAACCACCTCATCAAAAAGTGGGAAAAGGCCTACACAGACATTTCTCCAAAGAAGACACACAGATGGCTGACAAACGCATGAAGAGATGCTCAACATCGCTCATTATTAGAGAAACGCAAATCAAAACTACCATGAGATACCACCTCACACAGCTCAGAATGGCCCTCGTCAAAAAGTCTACAAACCATAAATGCTGGAGAGGGTGTGGAGAAAAGGGAACGCTCCTGCACTGTTGGTGGGAATGTAAACTGATAGAGACACTGTGGAAGACGGTAGGGAGATTCCTTAAAAACTAGGAATAAAACCACCATATGATGGTATCACTGACTCGATGGACGTGAGTCTAAGTGAACTCCGGGAGTTGGTGATGGACAGGGAGGCCTGGCGTGCTGGGGTGCTGCGATTCATGGGGTCGCAAAGAGTCAGACACGACTGAGTGACTGAACTGAACTGATGATCCAGCAATCCCACTCCTAGGCATATACCCTGAGGAAACCAAAGTTGAAAAAGACCCATGTATCCCATTGTTCATTGCAGCACTCTTTACAATAGCTAGAACATGAAGCAACCTAGATGTCCATCGACAGATGAATGGATAAAGAAGTTGTGTTACATATACACTACGGAATATTACTCGGCCATAAGAAGGAATGCATTCGAGTCAGTTCTAATGAGGTGGATGAACCTAGGGCCTACTATACAGAGTGAAGTAAGTCAGAAAGAGAAAGATAAATATTGTATTCCAATGCATATATATGGAATCTAGAAAAATGGTACTGAAGAATTTATTTGCAGGACATCAACGGAGAAACAGACAGAGAATAGGCTGATGGACATGGGGAGAGGGGAGGAGAGGGTGAGGTGTATGGAGACAGTAACACGGAAACTTACACTGCCATATGTAAGCTAGATAGCCATTGGGAATTTGCTGTCCGGCTCAGGAAACTCAAACAAGGGCTCTGTATCAACCTAGAGGGATGCGATGGGAGGGAGATGGGAGGGAGGTTCAAGAGGGAGGGGATGTATGTGTACCTATGGCTGATTCATGGTGAGGGTTGACAGAAAACAACAGAAGTCTGTAAATCAATTATCCTTCAATAAAAAATAAATTAATTTAAAAAAAGAAAAATGGCGATGACTATAGAAAGAAGAGTGTAACGAGTCAAAGGTCCAGGAAACGAACCTGATGGCGACCCCGAGGAATTTCCCTGGTGCGTCTGCCCCTGCTTCCTCATCTGCAGTTAGCCGCACCAGTCTCATAGGCTTCTGCTGCTGCTGCTAAGTCGCTTCAGTCGTGTCCAACTCTGTGCGACCCCTGAGACGGCAGCCCACCAGGTTCCCCCATCTCTGGGATTCTCCAGGCAAGAACACTGGAGTGGGTTGCCATTTCCTTCTCCAAGGCATGGAAGTGAAAAGTGAAAGTGAAGTCACTTAGTCGTGTCCGACTCTTAGTGACCCCATGGACTGCAGCCTACCAGGCCCCTCTGTCCATGGGATTTTCCAGGCAAGAGTCTG
>NW_011476118.1:12028-15026 GCF_000754665.1 Bison bison bison | reverse complement strand
ACAAGTCACAATTTTAGAAGCAAAAGTGGCAGTGTATTACATAAGGTAGTTTTAAAATCATGGACACTAGACACAAAAAGGCTGGGTTCAAATCCTGGTTCTAACTTTTGGAATCTACTTAAATTTTGTGCCTTAAGTTACTTCATCTGCAAAATGAGATAATAATAAAAAATCGAATTTGTTGACATGATGTGAGGTTTAAATGAATTTATATTTACAAAATGCTTAGCACATATCATTGCATATAGTAATTGCCAAATCAATGATATTTCTTTGTGTTTTAAAATCACAGTGACAAATTGATTATATTTGGAATATATCACTAGATGCCAACAATTGAACTTGAGTCAGGGCAAAGAGTATGAATATGTTTTACATATTAAATGTTTTACAAAAAAGGTTTTGAGAAACATGTTTTTGGAAGATTTCAAGCCAGTGTCTTTTTTTTTTTTTTTCTGGCCATACTATGCGGCATGTAGGATCTTAGTTCCCTGACCAGGGTCTGAACCAGTGCCCCCTGCATTGGGAGCTCAGGGTCTTAACTACTGGACCACCAGGAAAGTCCTTCAAGCCAATGTCTTGAAAAAGGCTCAGAATTTTTCAATATATTGTCTATGTGTGTACCAGTGTCACTGCTATGATGAATAAGTAAATATGTATAAAATTTGCACTGTATAAAAATTATTGAATAATAATATATCTATGAATATGAGCAGGTGTGTTATTGAGGGGGGTGATATAATATGAGGCAGGATGAATCAATACATTACAGTGATTTCTATATTTGCCAGGGCTAACTGTCAATTTCCATTGTATTGTCAAAGCACGACAGCATATCTTTGGTAGATTGAATGGTTATAGGTAATACTAACTAAGCCTATATCACTAAAAAATGAATTAAATCATGAGAAAGGAAGACAAGAGAGACTGATTTATAAAGAACAGTTTAGAATTTGAATTTGCATTTGTTTACATGGATAAGCTTGGGTAAAGACTTGACTGGCTCATGACCCATAAGCAGACCTTAGTCAACAGAGTGGTGACCTTAGATAATACAGATTATCAAATTGACCCCTACTTCAATATCAAGCATATTCTGGTTCAATCTGAAACTAATTGATGGTTACTGGTAATTATCCAGAATATAATAATTAAATCACCAGAGAGTTTTCTTGGGCTCTTCCTAAATGCTCTGTATAATAGGACCTTGCTGGGCACATTCCATCTAAACCACCCAATAAGCTAAATTTGCTATTGCTTTGACTAAGCCCACGGCTGACTTTTAATGAACAGATTATTGTAACTATATATTATTTAGGTAGTTGGGCATGTATGTATGTATGTGTGTGTGTACATGAGTGAATTAGCTGTGAGTTAGAAAACTTCAAAAATGAGGATTCTGTATTCCTTAATTCTTTGGTGCCACATCTGTGGAAATTATACTGTCTTTTTATTAAATTAGAAAGGATACAAGTAACATTTTATTAGTGACTGATTCCTTCTCCCCTCTCACTTGCCCTCTTGAGTGCAATCTAGAAAGATGTACTTTTCCATTAATGGTTCCCATGCTAGAACTAAGGAAAAGCAGAGAAGTAAATTGCTCCCAGAGGAACTATTTAAGCTTGGCAACAATTAAGAAGTCCAGGTTTCTATAGGCAACTCCACAGGGTCTTCATTCTGAAGGCATCTATCTTGCATTGCTTGGCCATATTTTAGGGACAGATACAGAAAAAAATTGTGAGATTGCTGAACATGCCCACATGGGTAACTAGGAATAGAGATGTCTAATTTGCTAGTATGTGACTGAAAACCTCAACTCTCCATGGATGTATACTATGGAATGCTAAGTGGAATGCACCAAAGACACTTGATCTTAACATCACAAGGTTACGAGAGAGGTTGTATGAGCAGTATTGTTTAGCTCTGATTTTAAAGGGACATGTACATATGGGTGCACATACATGCACATTTCAAGGAAGAAGAGGATAGAAATAAAGAAGCAGTTGATATACATGTTTGCTAACAAGAAATCCACATGGAGACTAAATCCTGTTTACAAAACACTGCTGAAAAACATAAAAGCTGAACAATGTTAGGCTACTTCTGAGTTGCCACATATGGCCACACAGACTGTACATGTATACTCTACCAGATGAACATCATTCACAATGCCCAGACATAAATGGTGATCCCTGGAGTTTGGTAATATGGAAATTCTGGCTATATCATATCAGATGATACAGAAATAAAAATATAACAGCCTAATAGTAAGCATTAACACCTATCATGTGCCAAGGCACTATTCTAAATGCAGTACACGTATTTAACTTTGTGATTCCTCACAAAAACATTATGAATTAGGTGCTATTACTATCCCCAATCTATAGATGAGAAAAAGTGCAATGAGAGGTGGAATTACTTGTCCAAGATTACACAGGAACTAAGCCATGACACTTGGATACAAACTCAGGCAATTTGGTTACAGAGTCCATGCAGTTAATCAAAATGCTGTAAAAACAAAACAAAATAAAACAAAAACAGGCAATTTGCCTGATTTATCTATAATATTAAAACTGAATATAGACACATAACACTGCCTATAAAGTATGTGTCATAAATAGAACCTACCACACTGATCAAATCTCTAAATCAAAATAGCAGCTTATAGAACACAGGTTGTATTTGGTGACAGACACACTGTATCTGGTGATGAAATTAGAGAAATGTGGAATATGCTACAGGATAAGCAATCCAGTTTATTTATACAAATAAACTGAAAGAAAGAAAAAACAGCCAGGTGTGACAGCCTACTCTAGTGTTTTTGCCTGGGGAATACTGTGGATGACAGGGCAGAGGTGGGGGGTGGGGCTGGGGGCTGCAGTCCACGGGGTCATGGGGTGTTGGGCACGTCTGAGGTGACTTAGCACTCATGAACAGGGAACTATATCCAGTATCTTGTAATAACATGTAATGGAAACTAATCTGAAATATATATATA
>NW_011476118.1:8375-11769 GCF_000754665.1 Bison bison bison | reverse complement strand
GGAGCATGGCATAGCAACCTACTTGTAGATTTTTGCCTGGAGAATCTCCATGGATAGAGGAGACTGGCGGGCTACAGTCCACGGGCTCACAAAGAGTCAGACACAATTGAGCGACTAAGTACAGCAACTGAATCACTTTGCTGTACATCTAAAACTAAAATAACATTGTAAATCAACTATACTTCAATAATTTTTTTAAAGGAAAAATAAATAATTCAGCAGGTGGAGGAGAAAGTGGGTGATGGTATAACTGAAACAAGGCTAAGTACTTGTTGACACATGCTGAATCAAGGTGCTGGGTAGAGAGGTTCAATATATGTTCAAAATATGCCATTATATCTCAACAAAAGAGTTTAAAAAGAAAAAAACCTCATCAGGGGCAGGCACATATCAAGAGAGTGCATACTGGATACTTGCTGTATCAAGGGAAAGTGGTTATACATAAAGCATAGAAGACTAAGAAAACAGGTAGGGCACCAAGGTATATCTATACAGACACCGACCTCTTGAGAATAACGTAAATAACAGCTCCCCTGTAGGGCAGAGCAAGTGCTAGCTGACACATTCTCTGGGCAATGCTCCTTGGAACTATTTAAAATTATTACTATGAGTAATGAGAAAAATCAAACCCTGAGGAAATTCTATTTGGACTTGTTATAGTTCCTTTGAAACAGACTGGATCTGCACATTAGGAAGAAAACCTTAGGGAGATAACTGATGATTCCATGAAAGAGATAAATCAACTTGAAGTGATCAAGTCAAACTGTTGCCATATCTTTACAGATTCATTGGACACAAGTCCAAAATGATCACCCAGAATAGTTTCTTCCTTGTGAAAGATGGAAAGATTGAGGAATATATGTACTGCTGGAACTGGTAAATGATCTGGCCTGTTATCAGACCAATTTATAATTCTAATCAATAACTCTATCTTAAAAGAGTCTATAATCAAAACAGCAAAAACTATTTCTGATTTTGCTCATCTTCCTGTCCTTACCACCATGCTTGGCTCATAGCAAATATTCAGCAAACATTAAACTGACAGACTCAAGATAGACGTATATAACAGGGAAGACTCAGACCAGAGTGAAGGCTGTTTGTCATTCTGATTTAACAGGCCAGTATGAAGCAATGTGGTGTGGTCAGGCAAGAAAAGAGAAATTACATGCAAGCAAAATTTGTGTGTGCAGGTTACCAGTGTAACTTTGTGTATTTTTTTAAAAATCACTGCTACTTCAAATCTAACATGGCTTTAATTGTAATTTCCACCTTCATTTTTATCCTAATAAGAAAGAAAAAAACTCTGCCAATTATACTGTGACATATGAAAAATTATAAGACTGAATTCAAATTTAACAGAAGTTAAAATGTCACTCTGAAGTTACCCAAGGGCATTCATATGTGTGTACACATGCACACACACAAGCAATCAAAGTTGTTTTTTAAATTATTATAATACATTTAAATGAAAACTGACAAGAGGCATAGATGATACCAAATAGTGCTAAGAAATCATAATACATTGCATTTATAAAGTGTGATACTATTCAGTGCCTTTTCATATAATTTGAGCTCACCTTGTACAAGCCTTTTGTATGGACGTGAGAGTTGGACTGTGAAGAAAGCTGAACAGTGAAGAATTGATGCTTTTGAACTGTGGTGTTAGAGAAGATTCTTGAGAGTCCCTTGGACTGCAAGGAGATCCAACCAGTCCATTCTGAAGGAGATCAGCCCTGGGATTTCTTTGGAGGGAATGATGCTAAAGCTGAAGCTCCAGTACTTTGGCCACCTCATGTGAAGAGTTGACTCATTGTAAAAGACTGTAATGCTTGGAGGGATGAGGGGCAGGAGAAGGGGACGACAGAGGATGAGATGGCTGGATGGCATCACTGACTCAATGGACATGGGTCTGAGTGAACTCTGGGAGTTGGTGATGGACAGGGAGGCCTGGCGTGCTGCGATTCATGGGGTCGCAAAGAGTCGGACACGACTGAGTGAACTGAACTGAACTGAAAATGTGAAAACAGTGTAATTCCTAGAATCAATGAAATATGAGGTTTATAGTTGTTTGGACTAGTTCATTCCCATTGGGAATATAGTATTTCACAAAAAGGGTCAGAAGTCTGAGATTTCAGGACAAGAAAGTCCCTAGAAGAAACCAGAAGAACATTCTGGCCAGGAAAAGAAAAGCCAAAAACGGGAAAGAAAATGAAGTTGGTGACAATTTAATAGCAGAAAATGTGATGCCGCTCAGAAAAAAGGAATTAGAGAGGCAAGCACAGAAGAGTTAAAAATGAGACAGTTGCCTGGACAGTTGCCAGACAGAGTCTGGACAGTCCTGGGGATGATGCCCATGATTAAGCCCCTGGCAAACAGGCCCTGGGGTTCCGATATTGTCCCCTTCCCCTAATTCTCCTCCATGGTCTTTCAAACGTTGGTTAAGCATCTACTTAGCTGACTGAAGTCTAAGAGTGCCCAGTCCATGTTTTGATGGTGCTGACACAGGACTTATGACACAAACAGCAATCTTCCAGGCCATGAATACTCTTGGAAATTCCTGCAAAATCATGCTGAGTTTAATAAAGATGTTTAGGTGTTGTACAAATGAAAATGAGAAAGGATTATTCAAAGTCTTAAAGAACATATAGTGTAGTGTAAGAGTCATACATGAAAATAAAGCATTATAATAAAATGAGATAGGGACAAGTAGGCAATTAATAGTTAAAAGGAATGAAACATTTTCCCGATTGGCTTTAATTTGGGGGAGGATGAATATTTATTGGTAAATGGCATCATTATTTTAGAGATTTATGAAATAAAATCTTGAGATAAATTATCCATACTCTACTTGCTAATCTGTGTTGAAGAATATAAAAAAGGAGAACAATTAGGAAGTAGTGAAATTAGGTAAAAGTCTAAGTTTAAGTCACTCAGTTGTGTCTGACTCTTTGTGATCCCATGGACTCTAGCCTGCCAGGCTCCTCTATCCATAGAATTCTCCAGGACAGAATACTGGAGTCAGTAGCCTTTCCCTTCTTCAGGGTATCTTTCAATCCAGGGACAGAACCCAGGTCTCCTGCCTTGCAAGCGGATTCTTTACTGTCTGAGCCGCCAAGAAATAGGACTCATCAAAGTTTTACTTTATACATTGCTCTGGTCTCTTTTACGTTTGACTTTACCTCTGGAAAGTTAAGAAAAGTGACTAGGAATTATTCATAACAATATTGGGAATATTCTAGATGTAATATATGTCTGAAAGTTTTACTAGGATGGAGTATGGCCAGCACTTGAATTGTGGCTATGCTTCCTTTTCTTTAATGAAAATCTACTATCAGATTCACTCTATAAAAATTAAAATGTCAAGTGGAAATCATACATTCAAATTCAAAAACTT
>NW_011476118.1:5096-8275 GCF_000754665.1 Bison bison bison | reverse complement strand
AAGGATCATTCTGTCTTGTCTGATTTCAATTGCTTAGTTTCCCCATATTAGTCAACTGATATGGTTTGTGGCCTGTTATCTTCTATACTAAGTGTCATATAGAACAAGCCTTCTCCATAAGTTTCTTTATCTTGGATTCAAACATGAAAATCTCCTCTTTTCCTAAGGAATACTGGGCTATCAGTGAAGATTCTAGAAGCCCCCAAAGTACCTACACAAATCAAGATATGCTAATACTTTTTGGAATCACACCCTATGTGTGGCACATAATAAGACTGCTCAGTGCTGGGTTTCAGTGGAAACTTTCTAATAAACATGCTATATGTATAACAGTGTACTAAATATAAAATAAACAAGCTGCATTCTGAGATAAAATGTAGGAAAATGAATCTTCACATTAGTTAAAGAGAGAAGCTCATTAGAGGAAGTTTGAAGTTATGCTTAGTGGTAAAGGCACAGATTTGAAACTATCAAGGGGGAGAAAAAGAAAAAGACCTTAAGTGACAACAAAATGAAATTTGATTTCATCTTTGGGAAACGGGAGCTTGGTAATGACCAGGGCCTATCTGCAGTTGAGATAGTGAGGCTAAGTGAGGAGATAGTGAATACTCAAAAGGTCAGCAGACATACAATTTCTGGGATCATACTGACAGCATCCAAATGGGATAATCGGTGTAGTCCAAATGAAGGTATACCTATATCTTCTGTTACTAGAGGCTGACAGATAATCACCACTTCTGAAATTTTAAAACATGGGGAAAAGGACCTGGATAGATTCATAATCTAATAAACCAATCAATGATATTTAATATTAACTTACCTTACAAACATTTTTATGTGTTATGAGCTTCTATCTTCTCCCTTTCACTGATAGGCAGTATGCCAAAATAGGTTTGGCATATGCACAAAATAGGTTTCCTATATAAGCTAATCACTTAGGGAAATTCATATAGAATTATATTCATATTGTGTCCAGAAAGAAGTTAACATAACAGGCCTGAGACTGCTATCCTTAGAAAGGCCTCCTCTCAAGGTATGTCCTTGGCTGGTGTCTGGGAACTTCGAATTTTGGAAGTGTTTCCATCATTTCCAGAACTGTTAAAAGTGGCTCATTGTACCTAAACCGGCCGTACAAACACCATGGTTTATGCTGAACACCTGCTTTCCATTGGCAGTCTAGAATTCTGGTACATGCTGGGATGAAGCTGTCTTCATGACCAGCTACCAATAAAAACCTAATGAGCTCCTGTGGTAGACAATACTTCACATGTATTGTCATAATTCAATGCTGGAGGAATTAAGTGCACACTCTGTTGCTCCACTGGAAGAGAACTCTTGGAAACTTGTGCCAAGTTTCCTATAGATATTACCCCATGTGCCTTTACCCTTTGCTAATTTTCCTTTATATCATTTGACTATAAAAAAATCATAGCTATGAGTATGACTATATGCTAAATTCTGACTCCTTTTAGCAAATAACCAAACGGCGGGTAGTTTTTGAGATCCCCAATACATATAGGTAGTACATTTTCAGGACTAGTTTAAGAAGAGATAAAAATTTCCTTTTCAGTCTTTAACAACTCAACTGACATTGACTAGTTGCACTGTACCATAAAGGGTGCCAAGTATAGAGAGTAATATACTAAAATGCCATGGGAATGATAACATCACAGATATAAGTATTAAGTATAAAGAAAATTGGCATAGTTACAAAAACAAATTTCAGTTAAGAAACCACAAGTTGGCATTTGCATGTTTAGGTTTATAAAACATATTCAACACATGAAATTGAATGAATCAACACATAGCATATTATAATCTGATATATACACACATATGTATAAGAAGATAGCAGGAAATAAAGCAAAATCTCTGCCCTAACAGAGCTCAATATATGGATCACTTCATGACTCTTAATTGGTTCAAGGCCAACAAAATTGAGCTGCTGGAGTTACCCAGCCTTGATATTGGACCAAGAAAAACAAAGGTTATGGAACATCATATTGTTAAAAAGGCACAATGCTCTCTGAATTTTTTAGGATAGTTCTGGGATGTCTAGAGGCAAGTCTGAGAAAAGGCTTCCATGATGAGGAGAGGTGGTTAATTGGATTTTGAAATAATTAGTTCTAACTGGAACAAAATGAGTCTAAGAATCCACAAAATGACAGAGGAAATGGAAAGCTAGAGAATAAAATCATAAAAAGGTAACTATGATATATATATATGTTGTCAAGAACTTATGTAACAGTTTTGCAAAGAAAGAGAAAGGTTATATTGATGAAAATTAGCTTACATCCTGGTTAATATCCAGAGGACCTGTCAGTGACTGTTAACACATTAAAACCTCCAGATACATATGGAATAGATTCCAACCTGTTAACATAAAGACTCATTATTTTCCATGATGTTGGTATTCTTTAGAATGCTTGGATGCATAAACAGCAGAGGTGGCAAAGTGATGGCATCTGAGTCAAATTCAGCCTGAAAATATGTTTTGATTGGCTTTGCCAGTGTAGTTTTTATTGTAAAATATTTCAAACATGAAGATACAAAGAAAAAATAAAGCAAACACTCATATACTAATCATATTTTAAGATGATGCCATATTTCCATCAGACAGCTTTTATAAAGAAATTAAATTTACTCACTCTACTAATAATAGCTATCATGAATACAGTGTTCATCATCCCCATGCATATGTGCTCACACACAAGTGTAGGTGTGCACAAACTCACATACACATATACATACACATATACTTTGCAGGTATTTAAACTTTTCCAAATGGCAATACAATGTATGAATCTTTCTAGTAAATTATATGTCTGATATTTATACATGCTGATATATTCTGCTTTAGTTTTAGGGTCAGCAAATTATTATCATTGGGCCAAAAACAGTCTACCACCCATTTTTGTAAATGAAGCTTTATTGGAACATAGCCACTCTCATTAGCTGGCATATTGTTTACAGCTGCTTTCTAACTACAGCAGCATAGTAAAGTAGTTGAGACAAAGACCATACAGCCATAAATAATTAAACTATTTACTGTTTGGCTCTTTATAGAGTTTGCCAACTCTTGTAACAGTTTGTTCACTGTAATCACTGTGTAGTATTTCATTGTGTGAATTTATAACATGCTGATTTTTATTTCTTTCATTTTTTCACAATTTTAAAAA
>NW_011476118.1:2974-4976 GCF_000754665.1 Bison bison bison | reverse complement strand
AAAACTTCCCTTGTGTGAATTTTTCTGTTCAGCCTGTGTTGTCGTGTCTTCCCAGTGCTGCCACTGGACATCAAACAGACACTCAACTTGATCCTTTGAAATATATTTAAATAAAAATAATATGCTAAACCAAAGGCTTGATCTGAGAAGACCTTCCCAACATCTGAGAGCTCAAATGGTAATATTGCAAAAAATGGCAGGATATTAAATAGAAAATGAAAATGAAATGGAAAAAACTGAGACTCTAAAATAGTTTTTAATCCATAATGAAACTGATGAAAAAATATTTCATCATAGTTTCACTATAGTTTTAAGGGGGCTTCCCTGGTAGCTCAAATGGTAAAGCATCTGTCTGCAATGCAGGAGACCTGGATTTGATCCCTGAGTCAGGAAGATCCCCTGGAGAAGGGAATGGTAACCCACTCCAGTATTCTCGACTTGAGAATTCCATAGACAGAGGACCTTGGCAGGCTAAGTCCATAGGGTCACAAAGAGTCAGACATGACTGAGTGACTAACACACACACACACATTCAGTTGTAAAGAAAATTATTAATATTACAAGGAAGTAATCACAGTAATGGTTAAGGATTCATAAGCCAATGACAATAAAAATCACAAAGGCCAATAATATATCATGAGGAATGTGTCCATATATCCAAGGTTGACATCCACTACACACAGTAATAAGTTTTATGTCTAGGGCCCATGATATTTTTAGAGGCCCATGAAATGTTTTAATTTCCTTTAAAATGAAAATAAAATATCAATATAATCCAGTCTGCAAAATATTTGTCTTGATATTAAAACAGTCATAGAATAGAACTTTAATGGAAGAAGAGGCTTATTAAAGAGAAAGAGTGTATAACCTTTGGAAAACATAATTTGGTCCTGCAGATACTTTGTGAAAAGTCCCAAATTTAGGAATATTATTATGAAGACTAACAAAGCCACATTTGACGTTTTGATGAATCAGACCCTGCCAGTCTTAATCACTCCACTAAGTAATTCCTTGGTCTTGCAGCTGCAGCCTTGAAATCCATACAATTGAAATAACTGATTAAGCCACAAGAAAAAAATCACCACATACACATACCTTTCCAAATCCCTTGCAAACTGTCAAAATATTATTACATCATTGAGTGGCAGGATATAGAAGAAACCAATTTATGAGAATGAATGAATGAATGAATATAGAGGAAACCAATTTATGAGAAGCTATACCAAGTTGTAGCCAACACACATTAAATTAACCTCCAGGCATATTGTTCATGGCAGGTATAAAGCCATTGAACTGAAGGCTCAGAATTTTCCACCAGCATAATTTTTCTGAGATTCTCTCTACGTGAATGCAGCTTGTTCCTTTCAGTTGTGATGGAGGTCAGATTTATCTTTATGATTCAAGGATAGTTCAAAATATGCAAATTAATATATATGATACACCATGTTAAAAAAAACCCAAAAGATAAATATATGATCATTTCAACACCTGCATAAAAAAACACTGAACAAAATTCAAGACAATTCCATGATTAAAGCTCTCAACAAACTAGGTATAGAAAGAAATTAAGTCAACATAATAAAGGCCATATAGGAAAGTCCCACAGGAAACATCCTCAATGCAGAAAACCTGAAAGCATTTTATCTAAGATCTGGAAAAAGATAAAGATTCCAACTCTTACCATTTCTATTCAAAATAGTACCGAAAGTCTTAAGTGAGCAATTAGGCAAGAAAAAAATCCATAGCATCCAAAACAGAAAGGACGTAGGAGAATTGTCTCTGCAGATGACAATATCTTATGTGCTGATAAGTTGCAGGATAGAAAATCAACATATCAACTGAATTTCTGTAGACTAACAAGGAACTACCTGTAAAGGAATTTAAGAAAACAATCTCCTTTAACTGTCACAGTTAACAAGTGACAGGATACTGTACAGAGAAAATCCTAAAGATGCTACCAGAAAACTACTAGGACACATCAATGCATTCAGTAATGTTATAG
>NW_011476118.1:0-2513 GCF_000754665.1 Bison bison bison | reverse complement strand
AGTTACATGTAAAAGAATGAAATTAGAACATTCCCTAACACTATACACAAAAAATAAACTCAAAATGTATTAAAGACCTAAATGTAAGGCTGGACATTATAAAACTCTTAGAAGGAAACATAAGCAGAACACTCCTTGACATAAATTACAGCAAGATCTTTATTGACCCACCTCCTAGAGTAATGAAAATAAAAACAAAAATAAACAATTAGGACCTAATTAAACTGAAAAGCTTTTGCACATGAAAGGAAATCATAAACAAAATACAAGCCTCAGAATGGGAGAAAATATTTGAAAATGATATTACTGATGAAGGATTAATATTCAACCTATATAAACATCTCATAGAATTCAACGTCAGAAAAATCCCACACAATTGAAATTAAAAATAGACAGAAGAATTAAACAGATATTTTTCCAAATGGGAAATGCAGATGACCAACATACACTTCAAAAGATGTTGAACATCACTGATTGTCAGGGAAATGCAAATCAAAACAACAATGAGATATCATCTCACACCTGTCAGAATGGCTATCATCAGAAAGAGCACAAATAACAAATATTGGTAAGCATGTGGTGAACAGGGAATCACTCCTTATACATTGTTGGCAGAAACGTAAATTGGTATGCAGCCTCTGTGGAAAACAGTATGGGGGTTTCTCAAAAACATAAAAATAGAACTACCATATGACCCAGCAATTCAACTTCTGGGTATAAATTTTAAAAATAAAAAATAAGCAATTTGAAATGATACATGAACCCTAATGTTCATAGCAGCATTATCTGCAATTTCCAGAATGTGGAAGCAACCTAAGTGTCCACAAATAGATGCCTGGATAAAGAAGATGTGGCATGTAGATATTGATGGTGATATAAAATGGAATGCTATTCAACCATAAAGAACAAAATTTTGCCATTTGCAGTAACATGGATGGAATTGGAGGATGTTGTGCTAAGTGAGGGCTTCCCAGGTGATACAGTGGTAAAGAATCCTCCTGTCAATGAAGGAGAGATGCAGGAGACACCAGGTTTGATCCCTTTATGGGGAAGATTCCCTGGAGGAGGATATAGCAACCCAGGCCAGTATTTTTGCTGGGAGAATTCAATGGACAGATTAGCCCAGCAGCCTATAGTCCATGGGGTCACAAAGAGTCAGACATGACAGAGCAACTGAGCATGCATGCTAAGTGAAGTAAGTTAGACAAAGAAGACAAATACTGTATGATACTATGTATATGTGGAATCAATAAAAAAAAAACTACTGAATATAACAACAACAACAACAAAAAGCAGACACAGATACAGAGAACAAACTAGTGGTTATCAATGGGGAGAGGGAAGTGGGAAGGACAATAAAATGGTTGGGGAGTAAAAGGTACAAACTAATATGTATAAAATAAGCTACAAGGATATATCACACAACATGGGGAATATAGCCAATATGCTATAACTATAAATGTAGTATAACCTTTAAAAATTGTGAGTCACTATATTGTGCACCTGTAACTTGTATAATATTGTATAGCTGCTACTGCTGCTGCTGCTAAGTTGCTTCAGTCATGTCTGACTCTGTGCGACCCCATAGACGGCAGCCCACCAGGCTCCCCAATCCCTGGAATTCTCCAAGCAAGAACACTGGAGTGGATTGCCATTTCCTTCTCCAATGCATGAAAGTGAAAAGTGAAGGTGAAGTTGCTCAATCATGTCCGACTCTTCGCGACCCCCATGGATTGCAGCCTACCAGGCTCCTCCGTCCATGGGACTTTCCAGTCAAGAGTACTGGAGTGGGTTGCCATTGCCTTCTCCGATTGTATAGCTACTATACTTCAAAAACTAAAGAAAACAATTTTCTTTACTATATCATAAAAAAATAAAATATTTAAAGTACCTAGGAATAAACTTAACAAAAGAAGTAAAAGACTTATACACATAAAATTACAAAATATTAATGAAAAATTAAAGCGACAAATACGTGGAAAGGCATTTTGTTTTCATTTATTTGAAGACTTAATATTTTTAAAACATTCATATTACCCACTGTGATCTACAGATTCAGTGTCATCCTCATCAAACTCTCAGTGGCAGTATCTAAACAAATATTTTAAAAAACCATAAAATTCATATGAGACTATAAAATACACCAAATAGCCAAAATAATCTTGAGAAAAACAAAGCTGGAGGCATCAAACTTCCTGATTTCAAAATACATTACAAATCTACAGTAATTAAAACAGTATGGTATTGCCATAAAGTTATACATATAGATTAACAGAAAAGGACAGAGAGCTCAGAAATAAACCCATATATATAGGGTCAACTGATCTGCAACAAAAGAGTCAAGAATACCCAATAGGCAAAGAGTAGTCTCTTAAACTGGAGAAGGAAATGGCAATCCACTATTGTGTTCTTGCCTGGAGAATCCCAAAGACAGGGGTGCCTGGTGGGCTGCCATCTCTGGGGTTGCACAGAGTCGGACACGACTGAAGCGACTCAGCAGCAGTAGCAGCAGC
>NW_011476117.1:15968-24326 GCF_000754665.1 Bison bison bison | reverse complement strand
AAGAGCTGACTCACTGGAAAAGACCCCGATGCTGGGAAAGATTGAAGGTGGGAGGAGAAGGGGATGACAGAGGATGAGATGGTTGGATGGCATCACCGACTTGATGGGCATGAGTTTAAGCAAGCTCCGGGAGACAGTGAAGGACAGGGAAGCCTGGCGTGCTGCAGTCCATGGGGTTGCAAAGAGTCGGACATGACTTAGCAACTCAACAACAGGGGCAACAAGATGGTTCAACACTCCCTTTTTATTTTTATTTATTTATTTTTACATTCCAGATTGATGTGGCTTCTATTAAGCTTTGCTGGGCCCCCCATCACTTTGCCTGTCAAGACGTCAGCCACCTGTTAGAACTCATTTAGATGACGGCGGCCGGCTGACCTGAAGTCAGGCAATTAATCAGAAACACTCTTACTAACACAGGCAAGTAATTGAAACATCCCTGAAAAGCTGTAATCAATCTCCTCCTTTCTCACAAAAGATCTGGATATAAAATAAGTATGTCACCACCTCCAAAAGCTGAAAACCTTTGGGTGAGGCTTATCTGCATATTTTAGTTTGCATTATCAGGCTTTTAGCCCCAGCCCTCAAACTTCCCTCCCCTTCCCCCTTTCCTCTCTCCCAAAGAAAGGCAGAAATACAAAACAAGCATCGAAATGGGAAGAGACAGTTTTTTTCTTTTTAGAACAAACTAACCTAGCATTAATTTCTGAGGATCCATAGTTTGCAACGCAATTTTCCCCGAGGAAGAGGTAGAAATCCTAGTCTGCATTTAAAATAAAGCAGAAGAAGACTCAAACAGACATTTCTATAAAGAAGACAGATGACCAAGAGGCATCTGAAAAGATGCTCATCAAAAAGATGCTTATCATCCCAACTACTGCTCAGTTGCTAAGTCGTGTCCGACTCTGTGCAACCCCATAGATGGCAGCCCGCCAGGCTCCTCTGTCCCTGAGATTCTCCAGGCAAGAATACTGGACTGGGTTGCCATTTCCTTCTCCAGTGGATGCACGCATGTTAAGTCGCTTCAGTCATGTCCGACTCTCTGTGACCGCATGGACAGCAGCCCACCAGGCTCCTCCACCCACGGAATTCTCAAGAAGACTAGAGTAGGCTGCCATTTTCTTGTCCTTGAGACCCCATGGATCTAACTATAAGAGAAACGCAAATGAAAAGCATGATGAGGGATGTGACAGCTGGACCATAAAGAAGGCTGAGTGCCCAAGAATTGATGCTTTCCAGCTGTGGTGTTGGAGAAGACTCTTGAGAGTCCCTTGACTGCAAGGAGATCCAACCTGTCAAACGTAAAGGAAATTAGCCCTGAATATTCATTAGAAGGACGGATGCTGAAGCTGAAGCTCCAATACTCTGGCCACGGAAGAACTGACTCATTGGAAAAGACCCTGATGCTGGGAAAGACAGAAGGCAGGAGGAGAAGGGGACGACAGAGGATGAGATGGTTGGATGGCATCACAGACTCGATGGATGTGAGTTTGAGCAAACTCCAGGAGTTGATGATGGACAGGGAAGCCTCGTGTGCTGCAGTCCATGGGGTCGCAAAAAGTCAGACACGACTGAGCGAGTGAATAACACACACACTTCTATATATAAAATAGTCAACAAGGACCTACTGTATATTACAGGGAACTCTGCTCAGGATTATTTAACAACCCAAACAGGAAAACAATTGAAGAGAGAAGAGATACAGGTTATATAACTGAATCATTGTGCTGTACACCAGAAACACAGCACTGTAAATCCATTTAATCTAGTGTCAAATAAGCACTAAAAAAGAACAGGAATTATTATTTATGCATAGAAAAAAGGAAAATCAATGGATCAGTTCTTCAGTAAATGTGGCAACAGAGATGATACATTTGGAGGGTTCAAGTCTGAAATCACAGGACTGATTTCACAGGTAGGCGGTGCCAAGGTACAGTCCAAGAAGAAGATGGACAGCTTTGGAATCAAAGAAGCCTGATTTCCATACTACGGTATCTGGTCTCTGAGTCATTTCTCTCCTTCACCTTGTTCCGTTACAGCTCAAACAGTAATGATCTCCGACAGGACTCCCTGTAGGGCTTTCCTGGTAGATGAGTCGGTAAAGAATCTGCCTGCAGTGCAGGAGACCTGGGTTGGATCCCTGGGTCAGGAAGATCCCCAGGAGAAGGCAATGGGTACCCACTCCATTATTCTCCTCTGGGAAATCCCATGGCCAGAGGAGCCTGGCGGGCTACAGTCCATGGGGGTAGCAAGAGTTGGATGCAAGTTAGCGACAAAGCCATCGAACTACTACCTATAGGCTAGAAAATACCCATAATAATTGCACAGTAATTATTTGGCATGGATGGACAGTCACTTAGCTTGGGCTTTCTTAATGATCAAAATATTAAAATAAATTTACTCATTTTTTTTTCTGGATAATCAGATTATCTGCTTCCACATTGTTCAGATCCTAACACACTTCCCTAGAGGAGGTGGCGGTTTTTCCGCCTTTAGATTTTAAAAAGAAAAAGCCATGGTTCAAAGTCAGGGAAAGGGTGAAAAAAAGGAAAGGTTAAAACAATGTTTAAGTTCCCTCATGACATCGTCCGATAATTATACATGCGGTCCCTGAAAGATGGAAAGGGCACGTCATCAAGGGGGAGAGTTTGTTTCCTCAAGTCTGGGAAGTAATCACTTTTATTTTCAGGGTGACCAACTGTCCGTGACCAACTAGCGAAATTCAGAGCACACTATGCTTGTGGGTCATGTGGGCATTTTTCCCCCCTAATCAGTGTCAGGAAGTGGACAGTGGGGAACACTTGAGCATCTTCTTTTTTCTTTCTGCTGAGTTTCGTTTTGTTTCCATCTTTTAGAGATGCTTGTCATCGTGATTTCAACATCGATCTTGAAGCTGCAGAATACATTTTTGGACGGCAGGGTTTAAATGCCATTATATCCTGTTGGGAAGATTCCCCTGGAGGAGGAAATGGCAACCCACTCCAGTATTCTTGACTGGAGAATCCCATGGATGGAGGAGCCTGGTGGGCTACAGTCCGTGGAGTCGAAAAGGGTCGGACACGACTGAGTCACTGAACAACTTAGGAAACCATGACATCCCAAAGCTGACCATCCACAGAGTGTTCGGCAAACCTTCAACCGCACTCCTGGGTTCGACGACACCACCGGGAAAGCATCATGAGGACAGAATTTTAACTAAAATCTCGAGTCCAGCAAGATTATAGATGTCACGGGACCCTCTCTTTGTAAAAGGCAGTGAAAATGTAAAATGTATATCCATTTAAGAATGCCTATCTATGCAACACAACTTCTTCGAGGTAAAGACGACCCTAAATGGGATTTTCAAAGATGTTTGAACTGGAGCTGGGCGGTGGGTTGTTCAGAAGGTCATTTAATATATTCAGGTCATTCAATCTTTTGTTGTGTTGTTGTTTTGGCCATGTGCTGAGACGTGTGGGATATTAGTCACGAACCACGGATTGAACCTGTGCCCCTCTGTAGCCGGAGCTCAGACCCTTAACCACTGGACCATCAGGAAAGTCCAGGACTACAGGGTTTTTGTCCCTGTCCTGGCTTTTGTTTGGGATAGTGGGCCGGGGATGGTAACTGCCTGGTTTACCATGCTGTGACTGAATGAAATCACTAAGTAGTTAGAGTCACACAGAGTGCACCGGGCAGGAGCCAATGAATGAGAAGCTTGTATGAGCCAGCTCTGATGAGGGACCAAGTTCTGTATCCACGGGTACCGAGAGAAACCCGACAGAAAAGGTTGCTGGGCGGGAATCCGTGGAGAAGGTCATCCCCGGAGGACCAGCGTCACAGAGGAAGGGCTTAGGTCCCCACAGTTATGCATCGTCTATAAGCACACGGCGTTTGCATGCATGAGCGTGTGTGTGTGTGTGTGTGTGTGTGTGTGTGTTCAGGAGGTTAATGCGGCCATCTGTGGATACCTACAAAGACAGAAGCATTGAAGATGACCATTCAAGAACCAGAGATTGCTTTCCTAACAACGATTTTCTGGGAGACACAGTGCAAATTTTTCCAGTGCAAATGCTTGATGCAACGTTTTGTTGACTGTCCCGACAGCTGAAATTGTGAATAACTGCACTTTAGGAATTGAGAAATTTCCCTTGTCAACAAAAGAAATGAAGACTTGGCCCTACCCTATGCCCACAGGGTGGACACAATGCGTGTTTATGTGAGTTGAATACTAAACAGTCACTTTGGTATATCTTATAATTTTTCCTCATCTGTGTATCTGTGGGGAGACTGGTTTCAGAAAATCAGAAAAAGTTTCCTAGTCAATGCTAAATGTATTGACACGGCTCTAAAAGAGCGCCCCAAAGTAGATGTTTGGAAATTTTTTTTTAAAAAAGGTATTTTCTTTCAAAGCCTTTTCCAGCCTATCATTTTGAAACCACATTCTGTTAATGTGATATTTAACTTGGGTGTTGGAGAATATTTTCTGATGTTGGTAGTTTCAAAATAATATGCACCTCGGGCTGATAAAGAGCTAGCAAAGAGCTGAGAGCTGTAGATGCAATGTTTATTATTGTAATTAGCCTCCAATTAAAATAAATGAAATAATTTTTTTAAAAAGGGACGACGTAGAGGTTTCCCTGATGGTCTAGGGGTTGAGGACCCTCCTGCCAGTGCAGGGAACATGAATTAAATCCATGGTCCATGAAGACCCCTTGTTACAACTACGAACCCGTGTGCTACAAGTTCTGAAGCCCACTGGCCCAGAGCACATGCTCTGCAACAGGAGAAGCCCCCACAATGAGAAGCCTGAGCACCACCGCCAAAAACAAAGAAATCTTAAAAAAGGAGGACGACTTCCTTAGCAGTCTAACTAGCAATTAGAAACCCCACTGATCAGTATAGACTTTGGAAAGTCAACGCATTGATGGGACTGTCTCCATAGATTTTTTGCAAACAAATGAAACCAGTACAATCTTTCAAACTCCTGTGCTGACTAACATGAACCAAGAGTCTATTATAAAGATGAAGTTAAGTTGGAAAGGGAAAAGCAAATATCGTACTTCAACACACACATTTATATATATATCAGCTCAGTCATCTCTGACTCTTAGCAACCCCATGGACTACAGCATGCCACGCTTTCCTGTCCATCACCAGCTCTCAGAGCTTGCTCAAACTCATGTCCAGCGAGTCGGTGATCCCATCCAACCATCTCATCCTCTGTCATCCCCTTCTCCTCCTGCCCTCAATCTTTCCCAGCATCAGGGTCTTTTCCAAGGAGTCAGTTCTTCACATCCGGTGGTCAGAGTATTGTGGCTTCACCTTCAGCATCATTCCTTCCAGTGAACATTCAGGACTGATCTCCTTTAGGATGGACTGGTTGGATCTCCCTGTAGTCCAAAGGACTCTCAAGAGTCTCCTCTAATAGCACAGTTTAAAAGCATCAATTCTTCAGCGCTCAGCCTTCTTCACAGTCCAACTCTCACATCCATACATGACCACAGGAAAAACCATAGCCTTGACTAGACGAACCTTTGTTGGCAAAGTAATGTCTCTGCTTTTGAATATGCTATCTAGGTTGGTCATAACTTTCCTTCCAAGGAGTAAGCGTCTTTTAATTTCACGGCTGCAGTCACCATCTGCAGTGATTTTGGAGCCCCAAAAAATAAAGTCTGACACTGTTTCCACTGTTTCTCCATCTATCTCCCATGAAGTGGTGGGACCGGATGCCATGATCTTCGTTTTCTGAATGTTGAGCTTTAAGCCAACTTTTTCACTCTCCACTTTCACTTTCATCAAGAGGCTTTTTAGTTCCTCTTCACTTTCTGCCATAAGGGTGGTGTCATCTGCATATCTGAGGTTATTGATATTTCTCCCGGCAATCTTGACTCCAGCTTGTGTTTTCTTCCAGTCCAGCATTTCTCATGATGTACTCTGCATATAAGTTAAATAAACAGGGTGACAATATACAGCCTTGACACACTCCTTTTCCTATTTGGAACCAGTCTGTTGTTCCATGTCCATATACACACACAAATTATGTGTTTGTTAGTTGCTCAGTCGTGTCCAATTCTTTGCAACCCCATGGACTGTAGCCCGCCAGGCTCCTCTGTCCACAGAATTCTCCAGGCCAGAATACTGGAGTGGGTTGTCATTCCCTTCCCCAGGGGATCTTCACAACCCAGGGATGGAACCCGGGTCTCCTGCACGGCAGGTGGACTCTTTACCATCTGAGCCGCCAGGCAAGTCCATACACACGACCATGTGTAACGTAGACAGCTAGTGGGAAGCTGCTGCATAGCACAGAGAGCTCAGCTCGGGGCTCTGTGACGACCTAGACGGGTGGGGTGAGGTGTGAATTGAGAGGGAGGGGATATGTGTGTTGTGTGTGTGTGTGTACATATGCACACAACACCCACATATATACTTACGACAGATTCATGATGTTACACACCAGAAACGAATGCACCATTATAAAGCAATTATCCTCCAATTAAATTTTTTTATAAATAAAACAAAGAATCACCATGAACAGATATTAAAAATCCAGCTTCTTATCCTGAGCAATCGTCACCAGGGAAGAGGGACGACTGCTGGGTGGGAAGACCTGAGCCTCCGCTAGAGTTGGGCTCAAAGACTTTTACAGCCTTTTATCCCCCCAAGTTGGTCTCCTTGCCTTGCTGAATCTCTCCTCCTGGCAGCTCACAGAACGTATTGTTTATATTCTATGTGCAGAAGCCTCCTGTGTCCACAGCCCAAACAAGCTCTTCTAACTATGCTCTTCCTCTTCCTTCTTACCAAAAAAGATGAATAAATAACATTTTTTATTGTTGTTTAAGAGGTATCTAACAGTGGTCAGGTATGGATGTGAGAGTTGGACTGTGAAGAAAGCTGAGTGCTGAAGAATTGATGCTTTTGAACTGTGGTGTTGGAGAAGACTCTTGAGAGTCCCTTGGACTGCAAAGAGATCCAACCAGTCCATCCTAAAGGAGACCAGCCCTGGGTGTTCTTTGGAAGGAATGATGCTAAAGCTGAAACTCCACTACTTTGGCCACCTCATGCGAAGAATTGACTCATTGGAAAAAACTCTGATGCTGGGAGGGATTGGGGGCAGGAGGAGAAGGGGACGACAGAGGATGAGATGGCTGGATGGCATCACAGACTCGATGGACGTGAGTTTGAGTGAACTCCGGGAGATGGTGATGGACAGGGAGGCATGACATGCTGCGATTCATGGGGTTGCAAAGAGTCGACACGACGGAGCAACTGAACTGAACTGAACTGAACAGTGGTACATTCACCCAGAAAAACTTTTTGTTTCAAACATAAGTAAAACATTTGTAGTTTACTTTGATGCAATGCCAATATACTTATATCCAGAACTTTGAATACATAATTTGCTGCAGCTGAAAAAAAGAATGTTATCTCTATTTTCGAGATGCATGATTGCTTTTTTCCCTCTGATGTCTCAATTAATACTCAGTATTATCAGTGGCCCTCTGTTTTCACAATTAAATGATAATGTAGGTGGAAAGGACACTGATGCTGGGAAAGATTGAGGGCATGAGGAGAAGGGGGCGGCAGAAGATGAGATGGTTGGATGGCATCACTGCCTCGATGGACGTGAGTTTGAGCAAGCTCTGGGAGGTGGTGATGGACAGGGAAGCCTGGCATGCTGCAGTCCATGGGGTCTCGAAGAGTCAGACACGACTGAGTGACTGAACAATGACAAATATCAGTTAAGGGTCTTGGGAATAATAGAAGCTACTGCATACAATCCACTGCACGTGTAAATGTTAACCATTCCCCTCAGTGATTTCTAGATAATTTACCTGAGCGCTGGACTTTTTGGAACACTTTCAGAGGGTAGAGAAAGGGTTTAGATGGCTTCTGCTTTGCAAGTGTTAAGATAAGCAACATTAAATTCTACAAACTGCAGACTTTTCATGTAATATCCCACAGACTTTAATAAGGCAGCCTCGTATAGATGCTTTGGGGATAGTGAGAAATGGCATTGGTTTAAACTGTTTAAGTGAAAGTGAGAAAAAAGCTGTTAAATGTCTAAAATCGCAAATTACAAGTCTGAAGGCATATCTTATTGTATACTCATTTCTACTTGTGATCAAACAGACATGAAAAATAGAGGAAAATAAATCAGTAACTCGGAGGAGAAAATGAGGTTTGATTTATGACATGAACACCACGTCTGGGCCCAGCCTGCAACTCTGAATGTTTCTTTCAATTGAAATTGATTCTCTTTTCTCAAAGAGTGTAATTCGAAACACCTTTCAACCAATTATCCTGAAATGAAATTATTTAAAATGTCCATCGGATAAGGTGCATTTAAAAATCTGTACCTGGTGCATTTGGTAATGA
>NW_011476117.1:8783-15868 GCF_000754665.1 Bison bison bison | reverse complement strand
TTGGTAATGAAGACCATAACAATTTTGGAAAGTATCTACAGAATGACCAGTATTTATTCAACTGTAACCTGTTTGAATTTAGGGTAAAAATAGCAAGTCCTATTGTTTGACTTTCAAATTGCTTTCTATTTCTCCCAATTATCCAAGAGGCCTACCGTGTTGCAGATAATTTTGGCAGATACAATAAGATGTGATTAAACAGAAAGAAATGGTCTTCAAAATTTAGCCGAGGCAGAAAAAAAGATTTACCCTGGGCCGTTCTTCTCAAACATGAGTGTTTCTAGCCATTATCTAGCGTTTCTGGATCTTGTGTTTTAATCCATTTCAGAATAAAGGGCACAAAGAGATGCTTGCTGCTTGGAAGAGAAGCCACGACAAACTTAGCATATTTAAAAGCAGAGACATCACTTTGCCAACAAAGATCTGTAGAGTCAAAGCTATGTCTAGTTGGCATGTACAGACGCTAGAGTCGGACCATAAAGAAGGTTGAGTGCTGAAGAACTGATGCTTTTGAACTGTGCTGTTGAAGACTCCTGAGAGTCCCTTGGACTGCAAGGAGATCCAACCAGTCCATCCTAAAGAAATCACTCC
This sequence comes from Bison bison bison, assembly GCF_000754665.1. Taxonomy (NCBI): domain Eukaryota; kingdom Metazoa; phylum Chordata; class Mammalia; order Artiodactyla; family Bovidae; genus Bison; species Bison bison. Next base: position 15,277 of record NW_011476117.1, on the reverse strand, counting down.
TGAATATTCACTGGAAGGACTGATGTTGAAGCTGAAGCTCCAATACTTTGGCCAGCTGATGCAAAGAGCTGACCCACTGGAAAAGATCCTGATGCGGGGAAAGATTGAAGGCAGGAGGAGAACGGGACAACAGAGGATGAGATGGTTGGATGGTATCACTGACTCAATGGATACAAGTTTGAGCAAGCTCCAGGAGATGGTGAAGGACAGGGAAGCCTGGTGTGCTGCAGTCCATGGGATCGCAGAGTTAGACTCAAATTAGTGACTGAACAATGATAGCACATCATATAAGAAGGCAAAGAAACACAAACAAGAGCAGCAGTGAAGATCAGGTACCGGAAAACAGGATGGGGAGAAACGTGTTCCACTCAGTGGGATGATATAAACAGGGACAGTTTGGCATCAGTCTTGGAGGAAGTAATCGGAAGAAAAGATTTCACTGCAGTCCCTGTGGAAAGAACCTCCTGGTTTAAATCTCTGAGGGTATCTGCTTGGATCAGACTATTTTCCCCCTCATAAAATCTGCCAATGTTTGTGTTTATGTTGGTGACCTGCCCTCCCATTTGAGTAGCGAGTTCACACCAATTCGACAGCAGTACTTGTGATCCCATAAATAAATAAATGCACACAGATGACTCAGGCAGAAAACTCCACACGCCCCATTAATTTGGACGAGCTGAGAAGTGCATAACGCTCATAAGGTTTAACCTTCATGGGGCACCTACAAACCTCACAGGGGGAGAAAGGGACCTGCCATTCGGTAATACTTTGGCTAAAAGGACTGCAGAGATTCCTTTAAGCTATCTTGATGCAATATTTACCATTATTGAGCTAACCATGTAAAGCAGGGGTCCCCAAACGCTAGGATCTAATGCTTGATGATCTGAGGTGGAACGGATGTGATAATAATAGAAACACAGTGCATGATCAGTATAGTACACAGGTCCTCCTGACACCATCACTCCTGAAACCCACCCTGATCCGGAAAAGTCGTCTCCCATAAAACCAGTCCCTACTGACAGAAAGGATGAGGACTGCTGATGTAAAGCAACCCATGGTCCAAAGGATTTTCCATCTAGAGGAACACAAGAAGGATTACAGGCAAACGTGGTTATTTCAGTCGCTCAGTTGTGTCCGACTCTTTGCAAGCCCAAGGACTGCAGCATGCCAGGCTTCCCTGTCCATCACCATCTCCTGGAGCTGGCTCAAACTCATGTCCATACAGTCTGTGATGCCATCCAACCATCTTATCCTCTGTTGTCCCCTTCTCCTTCTGCTGTCAATCTTTCCCAGCATCAGGGTCTTTTCCAGTGAGTCAGCTCTTCACATCAGGTGGCCAAAGTATTGGAGTTTCAGCTTCAGCATCCGTCCTTCCAATGAATATTCAGGACTGATCTCCTTTAGGATGGACTGGTTTGGTCTCCTTGCAGTCCAAGGGACTCTCAAGAGTCTTCTCCAACACCACAGTTCAAAAGCATCAATTCTTCAGGGCTCAGCTTTCTTTAGGGTCCAAGTCTCACATCCAAACATGGATTTCTGACAAAATATGGTCCACTGGAGAAGAGAATGGTAAACCACTTCAGCATTCTTGCCTTGAGAACCCCGTGAACCGTATGAAAAGGCAAAAAGATATGAAACTGAAAGATGAACTCCCCAGGTCGGAAGGTGCCCAATATGCTCCTGGAGATCAGTGAAGAAATAACTCCAGAAAGAATGATGAGATGGAGAGGCAAATGCAGTAACTATATTTAAGTACGGATGACTCTGTCCAAGCAGGAATGCATGTGTTCTTAATCTCAAGAAGAAGATCAAGAATCAATATGGGACATCCCAGGTGGCTCAGTGGCACAGAATCCACCTGCCAGTGCTGGAGATATGGGTTCAGTCCCTGGTCTGGGAACATCCCACATGCAAGTAATCCTGTGTGCCACAAATACTGAGCCTGTGCTCCAGACCCCAGGAGCCACAATTACTGAAGCCCACATGTTCTAGAGAGCCTGTGCTTGGCAATAAGAGAAGCCACTGCAATGAGACATCCTGTGCACTGCAATTAGAGAGTTGCCCCCACTCTCTGAAGCTAGAGACAAGTCCATTGGAGCAAGGAAGACCCAGCCCAGCCAAAAATTAAAAAAAATAAAGAAATACACAAAGAATAACTATTCCACCCCCATGTCCGAATGGGAAAGTCAACACGTGGTACTTTTTAATATCACCTTTCAGTAAACATGTGGAAATGACTTAAAAGATACACATGCAGCTATGTATCTAGAAAGACCTTTGGTGAGCGTGGGAATTTCTTGGGAGACGTGAGGATAAATTCTAATAGAAGACAGGAAGCAGCTTCAGATGGATATCAGAGGTGACACCAAGTGAAGGGCACTACAGGAGCTTCTAAGCGGGTAAGGAGCCAGGCAGGTACCAGGCAGGAAGCAGACTTTAATTTTTGGGGCTCCAAAATCACTGCAGATGGTGACTTCAGCCACGAAATTAAAAGATGCTTACTCCTTGGAAGTAAAGTTACGACCAACCTAGACAACATATTAAAAAGCAGAGACATTATTTTCTCAAAAAGGTCCGTCTAATCAAGGCTATGGTTTTTCCAGTGGTCATGTATGGATGTCAGAGTTGGACTATAAAGAAAGCTGAAGGCTGAAGAATTGATGCTTTTGAATTGTGGTGTTGGAGATGACTCTTGAGAGTCCCTTGGACTGCAAGGAGATCCATCACAGGCATAGTAAGAAAGTGAAGTCCGACTCTTTGTGACCACATGGACTGTAGCCCACCAGGCTCTTCTGTCCATGGGATTCCCCAGGCAAGAACACTGGAGTTGGTTGCCATTTCCTTCTCCAATGAATGAAAGTGAAAAGTGAAAGTGAAGTCACTCAGTCGTGTCCGACTCTTCACGACCCCATGGACTGTAGCCCTCCAGGCTCCTCCGTCCATGGGATTTTCCAGGCAAGAGTACTGAAGTGGGGTGCCATTGCCTTTCTGATCAATTACCTTTCCTGGGAAAGACTGAGGGCAGGTGGAGAAGCGGACAACAGAGGATGAGATGGTTGGATGGCATCACCAACTCAGTGGGCATGAGTTTGAGCAAGCTCTGGGAGCTGATGATGGACAGGGAAGCCTGGTGTGCTGCAGTCCATGGGGTTGCAGAGAGTCGGACACGACTGAGCAACTGAACTGAACTGAACTGAACTGATGGATAAATGGATGCAGATGTAGAGGACTCATATAGAGACAGAGATAGAGATACATGATGGAGATGCAGATGGTCCAGAAATAGATAGAGACATACAGATGCAGATGCAGATGATACACACAGAGGCATACAGACACACGATGGAGAGGCAGGTGTAGATGTACAGGCATAGATATGGATATATGGCTGTAGATGATACACGTAGAGACGGAGATGTAGATACGTGATGGAGATGGAGATGCTATAGAGACAGATATGAATACATGGATGGAGATGTGGCTGACACAGATGGAGAGAGGCATGGATGTATGGATGGAGATGCAGGCTCAGATGACGATGTGAATGATACAGATACATGGACGCAGTTGATACTGGTGATGATGTAGCTGTAGGTGGTGCAGACATACATGGATATATGGATGCAGATGCGGACGATATAGACAGATACAGGGATACACACAGTGGACGGAGACGCAGTTAGAGATGGAGATGCAGACAGAGGATACACATGCAGATCTACAGATACAGATCTGTAGACGTAGGTGAAGGTGTGGACGGGGTACGCAGATACAGACTCATGGATGGAGGAGATACAGGCAGAGATGATGACAGAGCTGCAAATGTAGACCCAGATGGATATGGATATTTAGACTTGTATATGGTGCATGCAAGTTCAGTCGCTCAGTCCTATCTGATGCTTTGTAACCCAATGGACTGCAGCCCACCAGACTCCTCTGTCCATGGGATTCTCCAGGCAAGGATACTGGAGCGGGTTGCCATGCCCTCCTCCAGGGGATCTTCCCGACCCAGGGATGGAACCCAGGTCTCTTACGTCTCCTGCACTGGCAGGTGGATTCGTTACTGCTAACGCCACCTGGGAAGCCCTTAAACGTGCATGCCTACTGCTATAAATCCAAGTCTCTGTCTATTTCTAATTAGTGTCTATACTTCTCTAGGTCAGACTGGAAGTGAAAGAGAAAGTTGCTCAGTCGTGTGCGATTCTTTGCAATCCCATGGAGTGCAGCACGCCAGGCCTCCCTGTTCATCACCATCTCCTAGAGTTTACTCAAACTCATGTCCATTGAGTCGGTGATGCCATCCAACCATCTCATCCTCTGTCGTCCCCTTCTCCTCCCGCCCTCAATCTTTTCCAGCATCAGGGTCTTTTCCAATGACTCAGTTCTTTGCATCAGGTGGCCTTAGTATTGGAGTTTCAGCTTTAGCATCAGTCTTTCCAATGAAAATTCAGGACTGATTTCCTTTAGAATTGACTGGTTTGATTTCCATGCAGTCAAAGGGGTTCTCAAGAGTGTTCTCCAACACCACAGTTTGAATGCATCAATTAACATGACATAATTCCTTCATACTAAATACCAATAGTTAAGTTTCAGGTTAAAGTGCAGAATGGCTGCTTGAACAATTTTGAGGAATGACCTTGAGGTCTCTTAGAATGTACAACAAGCCCTCGCCTTAATTAAGAGAATTAATTCAAGTTTTGATCAACTTTAGATTAAATCTGCTTGCTCATTTAACTTTATTTGTGGGAAGAAATAGATCAATGAGGAATAATTACACAGTGATTACTTTTCTTAAAATACATCTAATGTATCCTTATAAAATCATATCTCAGCTTTCTGTTCTACCAGTACAATTTAAATCAGACCCCCTGAACAGAATTCGGGTGGAGATAAAAATTTTGAGAAAATAGATACTATCCTTAGTTTTCTGTAGAAATACTTTCATACCAACAAGTTTTCAGAAGCAACTGGTAAAATGTTTGCATTATGGAAAAAAAAAAAAAAGAAACTCAACATACCTACATAGTCATGGTAAGACCAGCAGTCCTTGAGTGTGGAATAACATTTCGCTGTAAGATAGCATCAATTTTTAATAGCATTTCCCCATAATCTAGATGGAAGTACAATGCATTTTTCATGCAGAGATGCTGCAAATAAATATCAGTCATGGTCTGTGACAGGACAAAATGTTAGTGAGCAGTCGGCAGAAAAAGGCATGAAATGGACACCTTGCATGCATTTTCCTGCATCTGTGGTTTATGGCACACATGCCATCTTGCTTCTGCTGCTGCTGCTAAGTCGTGTCCAACTCTGTGCGACCCCATAGATGGCAGCCCACCAGGCTCCCCCATCCACATGCCATCTTATGTCCCAAATTATGTATAGGGGAAGAACAGCAGGTGAATTTAGTAAGAGTGCTGACTATTGCTCCCTAAGTGACGTTAGGCATGGATTGTGGTTCCATGAGCATCTTTCTTCATATATAAAAGAGAAATAAGGTAAGCTGGATAAACACATGCATCTCAGAGCTCAGTGGCAAGGCTCGTATCTGGTCAATGAAGATGGGGTTGAGGAGACAGGTCCTCTCTGGGAAATGGGTCATCACAAACACTCCAAAATGTCCTGTGTGTGCGTGCCACATAGCTTCAGTTGTGTCTGAATCTTTTTGAACCCTGTGGACTACAGCCCACCAGGCTCCTCTGTGCATGAGATTTTCCAGGCAAGAGTACTGGAGTGGGTCGCCATGCCCTCCTCCAGGGGATCTTCCCCACCCAGGGATCGAACCCACATCTCTCACGTCTCTTGCCCTGGCAGGTGGATTCTTTTCTACTGGCACCACCTGGTCATGAGGACTCTCAATCCTTCCTTGAGGGCTATTATATAGAGAGAGGATTCAGAGGATACCCAGGTAATGGACAGAACAAGCCAAGGAGGTGATTTACTGTATTTGTCCTGGGAAGTCTTCAGTAGGTAAAGGTGGGGGTCAAGACTGCCCAAGGCTCTGGCCTGTTAAGTGCTTGAACCACCCTGGTGTCAGGGGGTGAGGCAGAATCCTTCAAGGTATGTTGACATTGACCTCAACAGGGACAGACAGATGACTCAGTTCAGTTCAGTCGCTCAGTCATGTCCAACTCTTTGCTACCCCATGGACTGCAGCATGCCAGGCCTCCCTGTCCATCACCAACTCCTGGAGTCCACCCAAACCCACGTCCATTGAGTCGGTGATGACATCCAACTATCTCATCCTGTGTCATCCCCTTCTCCTCCCCTCAATCTTTCCCAGCATCAGGGTCTTTTCAAATGAGTCAGCTCTTCGCATCAGGTGGCCAAAGTATTGGAGCGTCAACTTCAGCATCATTCTTTCCAATGAACACTCAGGACTGATCTCCTTTAGGATGGACTGGTTGGATCTCCTTGCAGTCCAAGGGACTCTCAAGAGTCTTCTCCAACACCACAGTTCAAAAGCATCCATTCTTCGGTGCTCAGCTTTCTTT
>NW_011476117.1:2530-8434 GCF_000754665.1 Bison bison bison | reverse complement strand
GGTTTCTCAAGAGGCAGATCAGGTGGTCTGGTATTCCCATCTCTTGAAGAATTTTCCACAGTTTATTGTGATCCACACAGTCAAAGGCTTTAGCATAGTCAATAAAGCAGAAATAGATGTTTTTTTTTCTGGAACTCTCTTGCTTTTTTGATGATCCAGTGGATGTTGGCAATTTGATCTCTGGTTCCTCTGCCTTTTCTAAAACAAGCTTGAACATCTGGAAGTTCACGGTTCACATACTGCTGAAGCCTGGCTTGGAGAATTTTAAGCATTACTTTACCAGCGTGTGAGATAAGTGCAGTTGTGCAGTAGTTTGAGTATTCTAGACAAACAGATAGATGTGTACACACCCAAACAGGTGTGTACATAGGTGATAGATTAAAGAAAATACATTGACAAATAGATGCTGGATAGATGGCTGGATATGTAGACACACAGAGAAAATGATACAAAGACAGATGAGGGATGGATAGACAGAGAGATGTAGATACACAGAGAGACTGACAATAGATATTAGACACACTTTGGCCACTTGATGTGAAAAGCCAACTCATTGGAAAAGACCGTGATGCTGGGAAAGATGGAAGGTGGGAGGAGAAAGGGACGGCAGGGGATGAGATGGTTGGATGGCATCAGCTACTCAATGGACATGAGTTTAAGCAAGCTCTGGGAGATAGTATAGGACAGGCAAGTGTGGTGAGCTGCAGACCACGGGGGTTGCAAAGAGTCAGACAGGACTAATCAACCGAACAGACAGCTACAAAGACAGATAGCTATAAAGATGCACAGAAAGATAAATGACAGATAGATGGATAGATGCTGGACAGAAATGAAGCGGTGACTGTGAGCTCACCAGATAGCTCGCTAGATACTACTGACAGACAGAGAGAGCTAGATGATAGACAGATGGTAGATACATGATGGATAGATGATTAGACAGATAGAGAAAAAGAGGGGGAATACACAAAATTTACCATGAAAGTTTAGTGTAAAAAGTCCTGTATTTTTCAGTGCTATTGATATACAATTTTTAGACAGTCACCCATCTTCTTGAAGTATAGTTTGTGAGTTTCACTGACTATATTATTTTGTGTAATCGCTGCTGAGATCAGAACATAAAAGCCTACAAACACCCTCCCAAGTTTCTCTAGCCCCCTCGAAGCCTGGCCTTTTCCTACTCTCAACCCTAGGGCTAGCATGCATCCATTCGCTGCATTTTTCTAGAATTTCATGTAAATGGCTTTTGACCTCTTGATTCTTTCACTAGGCATAGAGTTTATTGATATTCATGTCTAATGTTGCATTCGTTAATGCTTTGTTCTTCTTAACTGATGAATACTATTCATGGTATGACTGGATAAAGAAGATAAGCTGATCTGTTCAGTACTTGATAAATATTTGGTGCTTCCAGCTTTTCTTTTCTGTTTAAATAAAGGCACGATGAATTCCTGTGCAAGTCTTCGTGTGGACACATGGTTTCATGTCTCTCATAACTGTGAGTGGAATTACAGGATCATGCAACAAGAATTCATCTAAATTTGACACGGTCCAACTGTTTTCGTCATGGGCAAAACATATCGTGAAGTGAAGTGAAAGTCGCTCAGTTGCGTCTGACTCTTTGCGACCCCATGGACTATACAATCCATGGAATTGAAGGCGGGAGGAGAAGGGGACGACAGAGGATGAGATGGTTGGATGGCATCACTGACTTGATGGACATGAGTTTGAGTAGGCTCTGGGAGATGGTGATGGACAGGGAGGCCTGGCGTGCCGCAGTCCATGGGGTCACAAAGAGTCGGACACGACTGAGCGACTGAACTGAACTGAAGAATTCAATGTGAGGTTGTATATCGCTACTCAAAAAAAAAAAAAAAACTTAAAAAAACTCTCTTACTTTTGAAGGTAAATTACACTGTTTATCATGCTGATTTAACAAATGAAATCGAATTGAGTCTTCTTTAGTCAAAAGGTGAATTATTTTGTGCTTTCTACTCAAGCATCCTTTTTCTTGGAAAAGCAAAGTCAATATAAACCATTAAAAGAATCAGGAGTTGTTCTGTTTGACTATGAATTTGCAACTATAGTTCATAGACTTCTCAACTTAAAGCATCCTCAGTGGTTAAGAGTTGAAGAACATACACGAAACACCAGGTTTGAAGGACAGAACTTGTTTCTGCAGGAAAGTAGCCCAGGAGAGAAACAACACTTTAGAAAATAATTACCCGATAAAATACCTTCAAATGCATGACGCCTTTATTTTTTAATCTTCTTTGTAATTAATTTATGTGAACCTTCCATTTCAAATTAGTCTTTTGCTGTTTATCTGATGAGTGGATGCTTATACAGTATGTTCACATGACCCATTTCCTTGCCAAGGAATTGGCTTTAAAGTCAGACGTCAGTATGCCATGGCAAGATTACATACCACTAAAGAAAATAAACTTGTTGAGTGAATTTGCTGACATGAATGTTGAAGAGTCTGAAGTATATTTCATTATGCTGCTGCTAAGTCGCCTCAGTCGTGTCTGACTCTGTGCGACCCCATAGACGGCAGCCCACCAGGCTCCCCCGTCCCTGGGATTTGCCAGGCAAGAACACTGGAGTGGGTTGCCATTTCCTTCTCCAATGCAGGAAAGTGAAAAGTGAAAGTGAATTCGCTCAGTCGTGTCCGACTCTTAGCGACCCCAGGGACTGCAGCCTACCAGGCTCCTCTGTCCATGGGATTTTCCAGGCAAGAGTACTGGAGTGGGGTGCCATTGCGTTCTCCGATATTTCATTACACTTTTGTCTTTAATCCATTGTTCAAGACATTGCAAAGAATCCCCAGATATATTTACAAGCCTCGTTAACTTCTACCACAATAGAGACATGACTTATTTAGAGGGGATAAATCAATCATGGCACAGCAAATATTACAAACAGAGGTGATATTTTAAGAATGATATTGATTTATGGATGCTAAGATGCCATGTGATACATACGGACAACCAGTAGGTGATTAATGGCTTGCTTTGTGGTTCAGATGGTAAATAATCTGCCTGCAATGCAGGAGACCCAGGTTCGATTCCTGGGTCAGGAAGATCCCCCAGAGAAGGAAATGGCAACCCGCTCCAGTATTCTTGCTTGGAGAATCCCTGGACAGAGGATACAATCCATGGGGCTGCAAAGAGTCAGACACGACTGAGCGACTAACGCAGCAAATATTACCCCTTAACATGATTAATATACAGTTGTTACAATGAGTGAGTGTACAATGGGTGTTTTAACTAGTAATATGTTTATTCTACGTATGCTTTAAGTAGTAACATTTCTTGTCCTATATTCCTATGCTTTTTGTCCTGCATTCCAATGTTCTAACTGGTTAAAAAAAAAAATGGTTTCTCCCTAAAATGGCTCCTTCTTGCCAGCCAAACCTCCCTGATGGGAGTCACAAACCCCTATGTTTTAAAAAATGTAGTCTCTTTTGTACTTTTGACAAATCTTTGATCTTTTCAAATAGCTAAAGATCTCTTCATTGATTTTTTTTCGTCCCTGAATGGAATATATCTTCTTATTTTAAGTTAAACAGCTGTAGAATTTTGACAGGCAAGTCCCCCTGGAAAAAGTGTGGTTTGTTTCATCATGTCCATGTTATTAATAAAATAAATATACACGCCTGTAATCTCCACCACCATTATTTGACAATACCCCTGTGAGAATCATTATACATCTTCACAAACATTTTTGATGCTCTTTACCTGGGTTACATATATATCCCATATACCATACTTGAAATAGATGTGAATTATTATTGTTGTTCAGTTGCTAAGTCATGTCTGACTCTTTGTAAGCCTAAGGACTGCCGCACGCCAGGCCTCCCTGTCCATCACCATCTCCTGGAGCTTGCTCACACTCGTGTCCATCGAGTCGGTGATGCCATCCAACCATCTCATCCTCTGTCATCCCCTTCTCCTCCTGCCCTCAATCTAATAGTAAAATATATATTAATATTAACATCTAAGGGATTGTTCGGAGAAGGCAATGGCACCCCATTCCAGTACTCTTGCCTGGCAAATCCCATGGATGGAGGAGCCTGGTAGGCTGCAGTCCATGGGGTTGCTAAGAGTCGGACACGACTGAGTGACTTCACTTTCACTTTTCACTTTCCTGCATTGGAGAAGGAAATGGCAACCCACTCCAGTGTTATTGCCTGGAGAATCCCAGGGACGGGGGAGCCTGGTGGGCTGCTGTCTATGGGGTCTCACAGAGTGGACACGACTGAAGCGACTTAGCAGCAGCAGCAGCAAGGGATTCTTAGTGACATTACCTTTGGTATTTTATGCCACTTCTACTGATGTAGGTTCGAATTTGCCTGTCTGTGGGGCTAGTTTCATGAACTATCTTTCAGCACTACTTCAGTCCTGAGCACCTAGCCTGTGTACTAGGAGGAGACCTTGAGTTGGGGGTTCTGTGTAGAGCTAACTTATGCCAGACAGGTAGACTACAATGAAATTGAAAGCTGAACTTCAGGTGAAGTTTTGGTATCCCAGGGGGTGAATGTCACATACATGATAACAGAGGCTGATAAACAATTTTATAGGTATATGAATTCCTGTGACTAGGGGCATCCATTTATAGTTTCTGCTTTTCCCTGGGGACGGTTTATGGTTGTGTCTCCTGTGTGGTTCACCTGGAGATGTGAAATATCTCCATCCGTACCCAACTAGTGCAGCTACTATGAAGAACGGACATGGGTTCGTTAAAAACCGCCATCTAGAGCTACCATATGATGCTGGAAGAATCCCAGTCCTGGGCATATATGCAGAAAAGGTGGAAACTCTAATTAGAAAAGAGACAGGCACCTTAATTTTCATAGCATAGCAGTGCTGCTGACAACAGTCAAGACCCAGAAACCACCCAAGCGTCCACCCACAGATGAAGGGATAAAGAAGATGTGGTGCATTGGTATACAGTGGAATATTATTCTGCTGTAAAAAAGAATGCAATAATTCCAACCGCAGCGCACAGATGACCTTGGAGGCTATCATACTATGTGAAGTAAGTCAAATACAAGTATCATATGCTATCACTTATGAAAGGGAAGGTCGCTCAGTCATGTCAACTCTTTGTGAGCCCCCCAAGGACTATACAGCTCATGGAATTCTCCAGGCCAGAAGACTGGAGTGGGTAGCCTTTCCCTTCTCCAGGGGATCTTTCCAACCCAGGGATCGAACCCAGGTCTCCCACATGGCAGGTGGATTCTTTTACCAGCTGAGCCACAAGGGAAGGCCAAGAATGCTGGAGTGGGTAGCCTATCCCTTCTCCAGAGGATCTTCCTGACCCAAGAATCGGACTGGGGTCTTCTAAATTGCAGGCGGCTTCTTTACCAACTGAACTTTGAGGGAAGGCCCAGATATCACTTATGTGTGGAGTCAAAAACTGCAAGTTAGTGAATATAACAGAAAGGCCGTGGACTCATCGATGTGAAGAATAAGCTAGTGGTTCCTCCCAGTGGGCAAAGGGAAGGGGAAGGGGATAAATCTGCTGCTATTTCAACTGCTCAGTCTTGTCTGACTCTTTGCAACCCCCGAGGACTATGGCCAACCAGGCTCCTCTGTCCGTGGGGATTCTCCAGGCAAGAATACCAGACTGGGTTGCCATTTCCTTCTGCAGTGGATCTTCTCCACTCAGGGATCAAACCTGCATCAGGAGGCGGATTCTTCACCCCTGAGCCACCAGAGAAGCACACGCCAACTGTACATCCATTGGAAAAACAGCAAAACCAGACAGTGAGCCCCTGGGAGGCAAGAGTCAATTCGCCAGGAAGAAGGGACCTTCAGTTTTACAGGGCTCCCCTCCTACCTTCCAAGGATGTTAAAGCAGTTGGTTATACGGCTGAAATCAGGGCTTCCCTGGTGATCCAGG
>NW_011476117.1:0-2106 GCF_000754665.1 Bison bison bison | reverse complement strand
GTCCATCACCAACTCCTGGAGCTTACTCAAACTCATATCCATTGAGTCAGTGATGCCATCCAGCCATCTCATCCTCTGTCGTCCCCTTCTCCTGCCTCCAATCCCTCCCAGCATCAGGGTCTTTTCCAATGAGTCAACTCTTTTCATGAGGTGGCCAAAGAATTGGAGTTTCAGCTTTAGCATCAGTCCTTCCAATGAATATTCAGGACTAATTTCCTTTATGATGGACTGGTTGGATCTCTTGCAGTCCAAGGGACTCTCAAGAGTCTTCTCCAACACCACAGTTCAAAAGCATCAATTCTTTGGTGCTCAGCTTTCTTTAAAGTCCAACTCTCATATCCATACATGACTACTGGAAAAACCATAGCCTTGATGAAACAGACCAGATTAGGCTATCGTTATAATGATGCCCACTGAGATTCCTTACCTTGCCCCAGAGATTACCAAAATTAATTCTAATGACTGCGAGCTATCCCACTGTAACTGATTGAGCTGAGTTTAAAAATTCACCTGTTGGGGGCCTCCTTGGTGTTCCAGTGGGTAAGACATCACCTTCTAAGATTCCACATGACTTGAGGCAAAAAAAAAAAAAAACCACCCCAGAACATAAAACAGAAGCAGAAATGTAATAAAGTCAATAAATATTTTAGAATTGATTCACATCAAAGAAATTTTTTCATTAAAAAAAATAATTCAACTGTGAGTCGTGGAAAATACAAAATTTGAGCTTTGTATTTTTCCAAAATCACTTCAGCTGAGGATCATACATTTCAGGCTGTTGCAGAAAAAAAAGAAATGATGCCCAGAAGGGGTAACTGATCAGACCTATGCCTGTGAAGGAAATTCCATTGGAATTTTTTTTTTTTCGCCACCCGTTGAAATAGACTATCACTTTTATTGCAAACCCTTTGTGAAAAAGCAAGATCTTTATATTCAAGGCTAAGTAGGACAAGAAAAGCTTTTTAAAAATGTTTTTGAATTCCTGTTGCTCAGGATGGATCAAATTCCTCCTTTTCTCCAACAGGGCAGCTCTGAAGACAGTAGGGATGAAGGCAATGAACGGTTGTTACATGTCTGGGTGGGAAAGCAAAGAGGCTTTCAACAGATTCGCTTCTGTTTTATTTCTCAAATGTCTTCCTCCGCCTTGATTCCTTCCTTCCTCCAGTAATTTATTTCTCCAACCGGGAACCTAGGGTCTATTATACTGAGTGAACCTAGAGCCTATTACACAGAGTGAGTTAAATCAGAGAAAGACAAATATGGTATATTAAGGCACGCACGTGGCATCTAGAAAGATGGCACTGATTAACTTATTTGCAGGGCAGCGATGGAGAGGCGGAAGCAGACAACAGACCTGTGGACACAGCGGGGCGAGGAGAGGGTGGGAGGAGGTGAGAGAACATCATGGAAACAAACACTTCTAATGTAAACTAGACAGCCAATGGGGACTTGCTGTGTGGCCCAGGAAGCTCATCCCAGGGCTCTGCGACAACGTAGAGGGGGGGGATGGGGAGGGAGGTGGGAGGGAGGCTCAGGAGGGGGGGGTCACATGCATACCTATGGCTGTGTATAGGCTCCCATCCTTGGGCCACCTGATACAAAGAACGGACTCATTGAAAAAGACCCTGATGCTGGGAAAGACTGAAGGCGGGAGGAGAAGGGGACGACAGAGGATGAGATGGTTGGATGGCATCACCGACTCAATGGAAATGAGTCTGAGCAAGCTTCTGGAGTTGCTGATGGACAGGGAGGCCTGGCGTGCTGCAGTCCATGGGGTCGCAACCAGTTGGACACGACTGAGCGACTGAACTGAAAATTTATCATGCTGCTGAAACTGAAGGTGAGCTCTTCAGTTTGGAAACCTGCTTTGGCCATGATTTGCGCAGCTTGCAAGAATATGGTGAGACTGGAAAAAGTCTGAGCATGCATACACGCACACACACACGTTGATTCACTCAGTATGGCATTTAGAGAGAGAGAGCGCGCCCATTTGCCTCAGAGGAAAAAAAAAGACTGACAACCTCATCATTTTAGTGGTGGTTTAGTCGCTATGATAGCTTAGTCGCTAAGCCGAGTCCAACTCTTACGACCCCGTGGGGTGGCACA
>NW_011476116.1:2634-11689 GCF_000754665.1 Bison bison bison | reverse complement strand
CCCCTAACCCTAACCCTCCCCCTACCCCCCTAACCCTAACCCAACCCTACCCTAACCCTAACCCTAACCCTAACCCTAACCCTAACCCTAACCCTACCCTAACCCTAACCCTAACCCTAACCCTAACCCTAACCCTAACCCTACCCTAACCCTAACCCTAACCCTAACCCTAACCCTAACCCTAACCCTAACCCTAACCCTAACCCTAACCCTAACCCTAACCCTAACCCTAACCCTAACCCTAACCCTAACCCTAACCCTAACCCTAACCCTAACCCTAACCCTAACCCTTAGCCTAGCCCTAGCCCTAGCCCTGCCCTAACCCTAACCCTAACCCTAACCCTAACCCTAACCCTAACCCTAACCCTAACCCTAACCCTAACCCTAACCCTAACCCTAACCCTAACCCTAACCCTAACCCTAACCCTAACCCTAACCCTAACCCTAACCCTAACCCTAACCCTAACCCCTAACCCTAACCCCAACCCCAACCCTAACCCTAACCCAACCCTAACCCTAATCCTAACCCTAACCCTAATCCTAAACCCTAACCCTAACCCTAACCCCTAACCCTAACCCTAACACCTAACCCTCACCTAACCCTCACCCTCACCCTAACCCTAAACCCTCACCCTAACCCTCACCTTCACCCTAACCCTAACCCTAACCCTAATCCTAACCGTAAACCCTAACCCTAACCCTCACCGTAACCCTGTCACCCACTTCGGGCCGCCAGAGATGAGCTGGCAGTCCTGTGCTCACAGACCCCAGAGGGCTCACTCAGAAGCACCTGTGCAGTGAGCACTCAGACTGGAAGCCCCAACGGAAACGGAGCCAGAAATCCCATGACACTTCTCAACACATGCCCAGGGAACAATTGATTAAAAACCATATGTAATGAAAGTAACATAAACACAAACTTTGCAACTGACACCACATTTCAATTAAAAACTATAAACATTTTAGAAAACAACAAAAGATATACATGGCCTTGAGTCTGGTGATGACTTCTAAAACACAACAAAAAATCCAATATACAAAATGTTTTCAATAAATTAATTAAAACACTGACTTTTTAAATGTATACATTCACTCCCTTACTCAAGAAAACCAAAGGACAAAGTGTTAGGGGAACCACTAACCAAAACCACCCGCCCATCCTTGCCGGTCACCAGAGAAACCACTTGCAGGAGTCGTCTTACAACAGGAGGTCCTGGGTAAGAACAAGGAACTAACAAGCCACCACCAACCAGAATTCAGGAAAGGTCAAAGGAGATAGGAGACTCTAATCCGTAGGTCTTACCAACCTCCCAGGATCCTCCTTGCCAGAATCCACCTTGGATGAGTGATGCATATGCCACCAGGAAGGACCCCAATTCAGAATGACTGGCCAGAGACAAACCAGAAACTAACCCAGTGCCCATAAAACCTGAGACTGTGAGCCACGTGGCAGAGCAGTTCTCTCAGCTTCCCTCACCCTCCTGCCCTCCATCCCGG
Source organism: Bison bison bison (assembly GCF_000754665.1). Lineage (NCBI taxonomy): Eukaryota > Metazoa > Chordata > Mammalia > Artiodactyla > Bovidae > Bison > Bison bison. Next base: position 10,192 of record NW_011476116.1, on the reverse strand, counting down.
CAGCCCTTCCCTATAACGTCTCTTGCTTTAACAGCACATGTCTCCTCGGACAATTCATTTCCAAGTGTCAGACAAGAGCCTGCTCTCAGGCCGTGGAAGGGGTACCCCCTTCCTGCATCAAAACCACAAACCAGGAGAAAATATCTTCCAAATGTGTATCTGTGCAGAAGGAAATGGCACACACTCCAGTATTCTTGTCTGGGCACTCCCATGGACAGAGGAGCCTGGCAGGCTACAGTCCGACAGCAGGGCATTTTTGAAGAGAGGAAGCAGTCCCAGGAAAGTTGAGGCGCTCACCAAAGGCCCCAAAGCTTTCGATGGCACAGCGAGAACTGTGGCTGAGCACTCCCAGCTCCCAGGCCTCTTGATACTGGCCTCTCTCACCAGATACGGGTGTGGCAAACTAGAATCTGAAACAAGGCTGAGGGCTTCCCTGGTGGCTGAGTATTAAGGAATCTTCATGCCAATACGGAAGACATAGGTTGGATCCCTGTCCATGCTGTGGAGCAGCTAAGCCCACGCACCGCAACCACTGAGCCTGTGTTCTAGATCCCGGAAGCTGCAACTACTGAGCCCATGAGCCCCAGAGCCTGTGTCCCACAACAACAGGAGCCACAGTGAGAAGCCCACGCACCACAACTAGCACAGCCCCTGCTCGCCGTAACTAGACAAAAGCCCACACAACGAAGACCCAGCACGGCCAAACATTAATAATTTTTTTAAAACAATGCATATCTGATAATTTGTACTCAAATTATACCAAGAACTCTAGAGCAAACAAACCCGTTAATAATTGGTAAAGACTGAAACAGACACCTGGCCACAAAGGGTACTCTGATAGTAAACAACCATAAAAAAAACCTACTCAAGATCCTGGTGGGATGCGTGCATAGCCACCTTTGGAAGACAGTCTGACAGTTTTTTCCAAAGCTAAACAGACTCATCTTAGGATGCAATACTACACCTCTTGTATTTAGACAACAGCTTTGAAAAACTGTTCAAACAAAAACTAGCATAAAATAATGCACAGTAGCTCTATTCTGGGTTAAAAAATGGATAAAAACTGAAGGACATCAGAATGTTCCTCTATAAATGAATTCATAAGCAAATTAGGGCACATATACATCAAGGGGAGCAGAATATGCCACCCCAAGTTGTGTCTTTTTGACATCAGGATCATTCTGGACTGACATTTAAAAAACAGCAGATCCAGGAGAATGTTTGAAAATGCCCTTTTAGGAATTAAATTTACATTTATTAGGGAAATCTCCACTTGTAAGGCTGTCTCCACCTGTGTACCAGAAATGGAAGGATAACTAAGTCTTAAGAGAAGCTAGTCCATGGAGATGGCCTGGATGTAAATCTGCATAATATCCAGACCCTTGTTTACTGTGCTTTGCCTCCAAACCTCCCAAATCGTTCCATCCCCCACCCCCCCACCCAATATCTTTCTTTTGTTCTTAGCTAAAGATAGCACATAAGTTACAGGCTTGGGCCATTTCAGGTTTTCCTAGGTACCTTACAAGCATATAGGGGGTACGCATGGTAATAAGCTTCTGTTTTCCTCCAGTTCATCTGCCTTTCATTGTGGGGGAAGGTCTCAATGAGGAAAAGAGAAATATAAAGGGAACATTATTTTTCCTCCAGTACACATGAATAGTATTCGGAAATATAACGGAATGAACCGTCAAACCAAGAAAAATCCATGGCTGAATCTTACATGTATATTGCTAAGTGAAAGAATCCAGTCTACACACTAATGACCCCATTCATACGACATTCTGAAAAAGGCAAAACAGACTTAGAAAAAGATTATGAGATAGGAGGTTCAATATTCCATCTGATACATTACAGATGAGATGATTGGATGGCATCACCGACTCCATGGACGTGAGTTTGAGTAAGCTTCGGGAGTTGGTGATGGACAGGGAAGCTTGGCAGGCTGCAGTCCATGGGGTCGCAAACAGTCAGACACGACTGAGCGACTGAACTGAACTGACGTTACAGATGAATATCTACCACTGTGCATTTGTGTAAACCCATAGATCTTTAGACCTCAGTTAGTAAATCATAATCTATTCAAATTTAGTTATTTAGGATATGAGAGTGTCACAGAATGGAACACAGAATGCAGCAGAGTCTAAATGACTCAGAAATGCATGGAAAAAACTCACTCTTTGTTGGTGGCAAGGACGGCATAGGTTGACAAAAGTAAACTTTGGAAATGAACATAATCTGCTGGTCAAAGGCAATCTATACCAGAGATAAACAGTGCACTCTGAATTCTTTCCCAAGGGTAACAGGAGCTAACAGTACTGAAACTACTGTACCAATAATCACATGGAACAAGCACTGAATACAATCCATGACAAGTGGTGGAAGCCAGGCTTCTTACCACTGGAATGGGAAGTTACAGATAAACAAAAAGATTACAATATCCATGTCACAGTGGATCAGGTTGGAGACATCATCATAAATTACCTCTAGCTGAATACTTTTAATGATAAGCTGGAATGCATGTATATATTTCCATTAGGTTTAAATGTCAGCTGAGTACATTAGGTCCTACATGTCTGTTTTTAATATCATTCTCTAATAAAAGGGGAACAGGAAACTTCCCTGGTGGTCCAGTGGTAAAGAATCTGCCTACCAATGCAGGGAACACGGGTTCAATCCCTGGTCCTAGAAGATTCCACATGCCCAGGGGAAACTAAGCCTAGGTGCCACAACTGCTGAAGCCTGCAGGCTCTAGAGCCCAGGCTCTGGAACAAGAGGAGCCATTGCAATGAGAAGCCCAGGCACAGCAAACCTGTGCTCACTGCAACTAGAGAAACCCCAAATGCAGCCACAAAGACTCAGCATAGCCAAAAATAAATTTTTTTTAAAAGAACAGAAGCTCTTTGAAGAAATGACTGAGACTAGGACTAAGACAGTAACCACATGAGCCAGAATAATCTTAAAGTGTGAGAAAGTAAAGAAATAATACAAAGCGAAGAAACCCACAAAGAGAAATGTTAAATGAAAACAAGAGACAATGGAAGTAGCTCTCAAAAGCCAAAACAAGAATAAGTAACCTAATGTAGTGATGGATTGTCACCAAAAGTTAAAATGAACTGTTAAGTTTTCCAAACTGATAAAAATAAATGATTACATAGTTTTATCTGTATACACCAGCAAGTAATAATCAGAAAAGGAATTTAAAAAACAATTCCCTTTCAATAATATCAACATTAATAAAACAATTTCGAATAGATTTAATAGGATGCCAAGACTGGCACACTGGAAATTATACACCATTGCTGAAAAAAAAATAATAAATGTAAAGATATTCCAGTGATTGAAACACTTAAGATGACAATAATGTGTAACGCAGCTTCAATCTGAAATGAAGATTCAATATAAAGATTCACTATGAATTTTAAAAGGTCTTTAGGAAGAAATACACAAGCTGACCCTAAGATACAATTAAAGGAATTAAAAGGGACTCCAAAGAGCAACAACAATCACATGAGTCTACAGTGCAAAGTCCTCTGTGTGTGCTAAGTAGCTTCAGTTGTGTCTGACACTTTGTGACCCTATGGACTGTAGCTCACCAGGCTCCTCTGCACAGGGCATTATCCAAACAAGAATACTAGAGTGGGTTGCCATGCCCTCCTCCAGGGGATCGTCCCAACCCAAGGATCAAACTCCTACCTCTTCTGCATTAGCAGGTAGGTTTTCACCACTAGCGCCACCTAGGGCAAAGGGGCCTAAATGGAGATTGGAAGTGAAAGTGAAGTCGTGTCCGACTCTTTGTGACCCCATGGACTGTAGCCTACCAGGCTCCTCCCTCCATGGGATTCTCCAGGCAAGAGTACTGGAGTGGGTTGCCATTTCCTTCTCCAGGGGATCTTCCCAACCCAGGGATCTAACCCGGGTCTCCTGAATTCCAGGCAGATGCTTTAACCTCTGAGCCAAGATTAGGGAAACCCAGCTAAGAGAAGGGACTCAGTCAGGATCAGGAAAGATCCTGATAATTCATTCCTGGAACCCAAGCCTCTTGATGGGGAGGGGAAATATCCCCCAGGCCTACTCTAAGGCCTAGAGTACAGACCAGATTAAAACAAAAACATGTCATTGCTGGTTTTCAGTCAAACAGACAGGTATAATGAAGGAAGCAACCCCTAGCCTTGCAGGATTCGTCTGGGGACCTAGTCTGGGAAATTCTTACACATCAAGACACGGCTCTGAACTGGATTTCCACAAAGAAGAGTATCCCATGCAAAGGACAACCCCGCAGAGGTCTGTGCCCATCAGACACAGGAAGAGACTGGCTGCAGGCTCCCAACAGCTCAGCATTTACAAGTGACCTCCCGGGGCCTTTGCCAGACTGCAGGGGCACCTCTGGAGTTTTCAGCTTCCTTCCCTTTTCTGACTCTTTTCTCGAAAAATGCACACTTCTTCTTAGAATGCCACAGTGGTAGGAAAATAGGCCTTCAATTTTTAGACCTCAATTTACAAAAAACTGAGAAGTTCTAGGGGTTTTGTTTTTAAATTAAAGGACCACATAATTTAGAACTTTTAAACGTTCTAATTATTCAGTTCCAAGACACCAAACTCATTGCACAGAGTCTCCCCATGGAAAGGACCCTGTCAGCAGGACAGCCACTGATTCCACAATGAAAGAGCAGCAAAGTGCCCTCCTCCCCTCTCTTATGCCTGGGTAACCAGATTTTTTAATCCATGCCACGCTGAGGTGCAATCCTTCCCTTTCCCATTCCATCAGGTGGCCAAGGGCCGGCAGGACAGCAAAGGTGCAGGAGGCAGGGCTGGGCCGGCCGGCCAGAGTGGGGGTTGGGGGGGTCCCAGCAGGTGACAGCACCATGCAGGATAATTCCCTTGGACTTCCCACAGGCCAAAGGTGACTCAGACCAACTGCTCTCAGGTTCTGCTTGCGGAGACCTCGCTGGGTGCAGTAGGTTGCTTGGGAAAACCGTGAGAGACTGAGCTTTTTGCGATGGGGTAGGCTCGGGAATGTCCTCAAAGCCTTTATCCCAAAGGCGAGCCCTTCCTGCGACCGCCAGGTTAGTTAAGGTTAGGGTTAGGAAGCTTCGGGACTGTGCCAAGGGAGGGTGTAATACGTGTTTCCCTGCTCCACCCTCGGCTTACCTGCGGTCCCCTTGTCTGTGGTCCGCACCTGACCCTGCTCCGCACACAAAAGGGGCGCTCCCAGCCGCCTGGCTCAGGCTCCCGAGACCCCTGCCAGCACGCTGGGACCCAAGCTAAGAGCTGGGGAGAGGCGCGCCAGGTGCGCTCCGCCCTGACGCCCACTTCCGGAAGAGGCCCCGAGCCTCGCTGCTGCGCCCAGGTGAGCCATAGCCAGTGCCGAGCAAATCCAGCCCCGCCTGGGCCGTGTCCAGGTGGAGCCGCAGATTCCCCACACTCGCGGGCCAGGGCGCCTGGAGCCCAGAGGCCCCTCTCCTGCAAGCGCCAGGGAGGAAGTGGAGCCCCTGCAACGCCGCTAGCGATCCCCCTGATCCCCAACTCCCGGTGCAAGGAGACCAGGCCAGGCTGGACTCACCAAGATCAATGCCACCAAGAGGACTGCCTAGCGGACCTGACTTGGGCCAGGGGGCGCTGCAAGCCCCTGTAAACAACTCAAATTTTTAAATGGAAAAAGAATTTGGATAGACCCTTCTCCAAATAAGACACAAATGGTCAACAAGCTCGTAAGAAGTTGAGGTAGATGGTGAAAATATGTGTACAACAATGTGATTGTAGTTAATGCCATAGAACTGTACACATGAAATGGTTTCCATGCTCAAGGTTACATATTTTTTATTGCAATGAAAAATGAAAGAAGCAATAATACAGGTTACAACATGGATGAACACTGAAGACATTAGGTCAAGTAAGTCACAGAAAAGGCCAACCAGGTCATAATCATCCTGTGTGCTTTTAATCCACAAGATTAATGGGGATCACTATGTCTTGGGTGCTGTGGAAGACATGGTCATAGTGGAAATTGGGACATCTGGAATCTAGTTTTCCACATCGAGCCACAAAACAACTGTTAGAATACATGAATTCGGTAACTCTGCCAGGTACAAAAATCAATACACAAAAATCTGTTGTCTTCTATACACTAATAAGGTGCCATTAGAAAGAGAAATTAAGCACTTCGCCGGTCAGTGGTTGAGAATCCGCCTGCCAACGCATGGGAGATTCCACACGTCACAGGGCAGCGAAGCGCCTGTGCCACAAGCACTAGCACCTGCACTCTGGAGCTTCTCACCTGGAGTGCGCGCCCCACACAGCTGCAGGACGCGTGCACACGAAACCCAGCACGGCCAACACACAAACAAAATGTTTTAAAAGAAAGAGAAACTAGGAAAACAATCCTATTTACAACCGTATCGGAAAATACCTTGGAATACACTTAATGCAGAGGACTTCCCTGGTGGCCTAGTGGTTGGCACGCCATGCTTCCAATGCAGGCGCCCGGCTTCCATCCCTGGTCAGGAAACTAGGTCCCACATGCTGCAACTAAGACCCAGTGCAGCCAAGTCAATAAATAAAAATATATATAAACAAACAAACAAACAAAAAAACTCAAAGCCCACAGGGCCTCCAGGCTTCGAAGAAGACTTTTTAAAAATAAATAAATAACTTTAACTGAGGCTGTGAAAGCACACTGAAAGCTCTAAGACAGGGATGAAAGAAACTTAACAGACAAATAAATGAAAAACTATCCTGTGCTTAGGGACTCAAAGAATATTGTTAAAATATTGTCAGGAACCCAAGTTCAGTCACTCAGTTGTATCCGACTCTTTGTGACTCCATGGGCTGCAGCACGCCAGGCTTCCCTGGCCATCACCAATTCCCGGAGCCTACTCAAACTCACATCCATCGAGTCGGTGATGCCATCCAACCATCTCATCCTCTGTCGTCCCCCTGTCCTCCCACTTTCAGTCTTTCCCATCATCAGGGTCTTTTCAAATGAGTCTGTTTTTCACATCAGGTGGCCAAAGTATCGGAGTTTCAGCTTCAGCATCAGTCCTTCCAATGAATACTCAGGACTGATCTCCTTTAGGATGGACTGGTTGGATCTCCTTGCAGTCCAAGGGACTCTCAAGAGTCTTCTCCAACACCACAGTTCAAAAGCATCAATTCTTCAGCGCTCAGCTTTTTTTAGAGTCCAACTCTCACATCCATACATGACTACTGGGAAAATGATAGCTTTGACTAGACAGACCTTTGTTGGCAAAGTTATGTATCTGCTTTTTAATATGCTATCTAAATTGGTCATAATTTTTCTTCCAAGGAGCAAGCATCTTTTAATTTCATGGCTGCAGTCACCATCTGCAGTGATTTCAGAGTCCCCAAAAATAAAGTCTGACACTGTTTCCACTGTTTCCCCATCTATTTCCCATGAAGTGATGGGACCAGATGCCATGATCTTAGTTTTCTGAATGTTGAGCTTTAAGCCAATTTTTTCACTCTCCACTTCCACTTTCATCAAGAGGCTCTTTAGTTCTTCAGTTTCTGCCATAAGGGTGGTGTCATCTGCATATATGAG
>NW_011476116.1:0-1876 GCF_000754665.1 Bison bison bison | reverse complement strand
TTAGTTCTTCAGTTTCTGCCATAAGGGTGGTGTCATCTGCATATATGAGGTTATTGATATTTCTCCCAGCAATCTTGATTCCAGTTTGTGCTTCTTCCAGCCCAGCATTCCTCATGATGTACTCTGCATACAAGTTAAACAAGCAGGGTGACAATATACAGCTTTGACATACTCCTTTTCCTATTTGGAACCAGTCTGTTGTTCCATGTCCAGTTCTAACTGTTGTTTCCTGACCTGCATATAGGCTTCTCAAGAGGCAGGTCAGGTGGTCTGGTATTCCCATCTCTTTCAGAATTTTTCACAGTTTATTGTGATCCACACAGTCAAAGGCTTTGGCATAGTCAATAAAACTTTATGTATAGAGATACTTATATCTTTTTGTAGGTGAAATATCTAGGGTGAGGAATAAAGCAGGTTGAGATTAATATATACACACTTACGTATAGAATAATAGATTATCCACAAGGGCCTACTGTAAACAACGGGAACCCTAATCAACACTCTGAAATAACATATAGGGGCAAAGACTCCACAATAGACTGGATGTGGGTCTTTGTAAACCTTACTCTTGTTGCTGTATACCAGCAACAAACACAACATTGCAAATGAACTATACTCCAGTATGAAATAACTACTAAACTGACAAATAAAATGAAACACTTACTATGTTCCCCTCAGGCATCGGTCGCCTGGGCGGGGGCCACATCTCAGGAACCTGAGCAGCGCTATCCCGGGGACCAAGGCTGTGCCAGCAACTGAGCCCCTGATAGACCTTCAATAAGGCTTCTGTTGCAGGAGCACCAACAGTTATCTATGAGAGCATCTTGCTACCTGTGGCTATTCCCTGCAACAGCAACCTGAAATTTATTGCTTATGAGTTCTTAATATTCCAGCTTCCCAGGTGGTGCTAGTGGTAAAGAACTCACCTGCCAATGCAGGAGACATAAGAGATGCGGTTTCAATACCTTGGTTGGGAAGGTCCCCTGGAGGAGGGCATAGCAACCCACTCCAGTATTCTTGCCTGGAGAATCCCAGGGACAGAGGATCCTGGTGGGCTACAGACTATAGGGTCATGAAGAGTCAGACATGACTAAGGCGATTCAGCACACACTTAATATTCACAAAAATTGCTGGGCTCTAAATGATACCTGCTCTCCAAAAACATTCCAAACATTCCAAACATTTGTAACTAACCAAAAAATGTAAAACAGGGCAAAATATCACAAGATAATATCAATAGATATATCATACAGTATCACTTATCAGTAGGAAGGAGAAATCAATCCAGATGAGCTCATTTATATTTTAAATAAACACATAGTCTTAGGAAATAAACTTGTGCTGACCAAAAGAAAATAGTGGGACAAAGAAATAAATAAGGAGGTTAGGATTAAATTACACTAACAAATATATATAAAATACAGGGTGGAAAGGAGGTTCAAGAGGTAGGAGATGTTATGTATACTTGCAGCTGACTCACGATGTTGACTGGCAGAAAACAACACTACATTGTAAAGCAATTATCCTCCAATTAAAAATAATAAAAATAATCAAATAAAATAGCATACCTAATCAAAACAAGAGAAGACTCTACACATGGACATCACCAGATGGCCAACACTGAAATCAGATTGATTATATTCTTTGCAGCCAAAGATGGAGATGCTCTATACAGTCAGCAAAAACAAGACCAGGAGCTGACTGTGGCTCAGATCATGAACTCTTGATTGCCAAATTCAGACTTAAATTGAAGAAAGTAGGGGAAACCACTAGACCATTCAGGTATGACCTAAATGAAATCCCTTACGATTATACAGTGGAAGTGACAGATAGATTCAAGGGATTAGATCTGGTAGACAGAATGCCTGATGAACTA
>NW_011476115.1:11903-14520 GCF_000754665.1 Bison bison bison | reverse complement strand
CATCAATTCTTCGGTGCTCAGCCTTCTTCACAGTCCAACTCTCACATCCATACATGACCACAGGAAAAACCATAGCCTTGACTAGACGGACCTTTGTTGGCAAAGTAATGTCTCTGCTTTTGAATATGCTATCTAGGTTGGTCATAACTTTCCTTCCAAGGAGTAAGCGTCTTTTAATTTCATGGCTGCAGTCACCATCTGCATACACTTGTCCAAATCCATGGACTATCCAACACTAAAAGTGAACCCTAATGTAAACTGCTACCTTTATATGGTTATGAGGTGTCAATGTATGTTCATTCTTGGCGAGGAAAAATAGCATTCTAGTGAGTGATATTGCTAGTTGGGAGGCTATAAATGTGTGGTGACATGGGGCGTATCGCAGAAATGATCATAAAATTTACACAACTTAATTGAGATTGATCAAGAAAAAAGAGAGAACACTGAAACTACTTAACAGAAATAAGAAGGTTTAAAAGAATTCTAAGAGGAATTATATGGTAACAGTTGACAGACGCAATTTCTATAAAAGACACAAACAAACACTATAGATTCAAGGACAAATAAAGAGATAAATGAACTTACACTAAGTAAAAAATTAGATTAATCATAACTAAAACACTACCCAAAGCAAAAATTTTATGTTCAAGTGGCTTCACTGGTGAATTGTCCTAAACCTTTAGAGAAGAAATTAATAACACAATATTGCATAGAATATACAATAGGGAGAAACACATTTTTGTTTTGTGTATCCCTTACCTGTTTTTTGTGGATGTAGATACTTTTATTACTTTTGTCTGTTAACCTTCCTACTAACATTATAAGTGGTTAATTTGCTACTTTTTTTGTATAATTGCCTTTGCCAATGAGATTTCTCCTTTCAGAATATTCTGTTTGTGGTTGTAGCTTATTCCTTTCCACTTAGAGAAGTCTCATTTACATTTCTTGTAAAGCTAGTTTGGTGGTCCTGGACTCTTTTAGATCTTGCTAAGCTGTAAAACTTCTGACTTTTCCTTCCAATGTTAATGATAGCCCTTCCAGGTAGAGTATCTTGGTTTTCCCCTTTCATCACTTTAAGCATACCATGCCACCTTCTTCTGGCCTGCAGAGTTTCTGCTGAAAGTTAGATGATATCCTTCTGGTTGCTCCTTTGTACATGATTTGTTGCTTTCCCCCTTGTTTCTTTTAATATTCTCTCTTTAATTTTTGCCTTTTTAATTACAAGGTGTCTTGGTGTGGACTTTTTGGAGTAGATCCTGTTTGGGATTCTCTGTGTTTCCTGGAGTTGGATATCTGTTTCCTTTCCCAGGTTAGAGAAGTTTTCAGCTTTATGTCTTAAGATATGTTCTCTTCCGTTTTCTCTCTCTCTTTTCTTCCTGGAACCCCTATCACAAGAATTAGTTTCCTTGATGTTGTCTTAGAGGTCTCTTGAACTATTCTCATTTCTCGATGTTTGTTTTTCTTTTTTTCTGTTCTGCGTGTGTGATTTCCACTAGCCTGTCTTCCAGTCCACTGATTCATTCCTCCATATCATCTAATCTTCTGCTTAGTTTTTTCTAGTGTATTTTTAAATTTCAATTATTCTTCAGCTTTGTTCAGATCTTCTTTATGTTCTCTACTTTGTTACAAGTTTCACTATGTCCATCTTTTCTTCTCCTGAGTTCTTTGAGCATCTTTTGGAGCAAACCCTTGAACTCTTTATTGGATAGATTGGATATATCCATTTAGTTCTTATGAACTTTATCTTGTTATTTCATTTGGATCATATTATTTTGTTGCCTTATTTTGACTGATTCATTAATTAGTCAAATTCGCTACTTTATATGTATTTGATAGGTTGGTTATGTTCCCCGGTCTTGGAAAGTGGCTTGATGTAGGAGACATCCTACGTGTCCCAGCAGGGCACTCCCCTCTGCTCCCCAGGGCTCTGTGCTCCAGGGGAGGCCCCTGTATGGGTGGTGGAGTCATTTTGCTGCAGCAGGATGACTTATCTGGGTGTGCAGATAGGTGTGACTGGCCTCTGGTCTGGCTGGTCACTGGGCCTGGCCTTGTGCAGAGGCTGTCAGCTGCTGGTTGGAAGGACTGGATCCTAGCCAGGCTGACTGTGTGTCTAGGAGAGTCCTCTGTAGTGCTGGCCCAATGGTGAGTCAGGCTGGGTCAAGGTGGCTGGCTATAAGCCCCCAGGGCACCAGGAGCAAGTGCTGCCCTGCTGGTGAGTGGAAGTGGGTCCCCGGCTGACTCCCTGAGGGTCCCAAGGAGTGCTCAGGTACAGACGCCTAGGTATAAGAGAAACAAGTTTTGAGAATGTATGTACAGCATAATCACTACAGTTAATTATACTCTACTGTATATTTAAAAGTTGCTCAGAGGGTAGACCTTGATTTCTTAACCAAAGAAAATAAATTGTAATTACATTAGGTGATGAATATGTTAATTAAACTTACCAAGGTAATCATTTAAGTATATATATTATATACATAAAATTAACACATATATACATATGTGTGTGTGTGTGTGCTTCAGTTATGTCTGACTTTTTGTGACTTTGAAGACTTTTGAGAGTCCCTTGGACTGCAAGGAAATCCAACCAGTCCATCCTAAAGGAAATCAGTCCTGA
>NW_011476115.1:7918-11396 GCF_000754665.1 Bison bison bison | reverse complement strand
GGCTTACTTCACTCTGTATAATAGGCTCCACCAAGTTAAATTATTAACATGCTGTCTTACAGGCCTCCTATTAGTCTAGTTTTTCTAGCCATCTGAGGGGATCATCTTCCTGGTGTTGGACCCCCAGACTGGGGCACCTAACATGCAGTCCAACCACTTACTCCCCAGGGAGGATGTTTGCCCTGTAATCCCCTCTTCTGTGGCCCTTTCCAGGGGCACAGGTCCTAACCTGTTTGTTTCACTTGCTACAAAAGTTTTCTTCCTACACACAAAGAAATGTCCTTGCAGATGTGATAGGAGTGTACGGTTGTTATCTGACATGCATTTTTATCACACTCTCTCGTTTCACTTACAGAAACCTTTAGAGTCACTTGTGGAAGATGTCAGTATTACTAAGTGTAAGAATGAGAAGGTGTGGTCTCGCTTTACCACTTAGAAATGAATTACTTGGAAAACCACTCGACCCTTATATGACTGTAAGAAATCTGAGAAATATAGTTTCATCTAAAGGTATGAAATATGCATAAAAGGGAAGCAAGGTTAGTATTGGGTTAGAATAAAGCTGGAATACTTGCGATTTGCTAGGTTTTACCCCAATCAGGCTAAGATTTCCAAATTCAAGGGGCACAATAGGCACAGAAAGATATTTACTTTCCAATGGGAAAGAAAGAAAATCCCACAGGATTTATGGAAGCAATGTCTGAGGCTTTGTGGTTCGATGCCCCAGCAAACCCCCCTGGAACAGGAAGGATGTGTTTTCCTTCCTGCTCTGATGTCCACATCAGCAGCTTCCAAGAGTGTTAACAGCCTCTTTTTCTTTATTTTTGAGAACAGATGGGTATACTGTGGAAGAAATACCAACTCATACACCCATGACTGTGCTTAGTTGGTTCCCTAAGTATTTGATCCCCAAAGGCAAGATTTTAATTAAAATACTGAGTGCATGAGGCCTGGACCTGTGGATGGATCACAGGAGAGCTTGTTCCTGGGAGGTTCACGTCAGAGTAATTCCCTTCAAGACATTTGTCATCAGACCCTCAGTCCCAACCTGACTTTATTGAAACTCACTAGAGTGAGAATAACCTGGGGCCCTGGGCAGCTTGTTCACTTGATTTTATTTTATCACAAGCGGGTCTCGGTGCAGGAGGCCTTTTCCTTCACAGTGACATTGCTGCAACACGTTAGTCAGAATGACCTTGGCTAGCACGCTCTGACAAGAGGAGTCTTCTATGTGGACTGAGTGATTTACTAAGCATTTCACATCCTCCATCTTATTTCATCTCCACCGCTCTATGAAACATCAGGGGTGGGAATCACTAATTCCATTAAAAAAATACAGTAAGTGAGGCTAAGTGTAGTGAAAGACTTCACTTTTGTTCTCATCTGAAATGAGAAATCTAGAACGGAGGACTTTTGAGGTTTGAAGTGTAGTGCCAAGGAATCTACTTATGGTCCAAAAGATGTCTTTAAATTAATGAGATAAGATAATTCACAAGGTACAAACTCATGGTTATGACATAAACAAATCCTGGGAGCTACAATGCACAGCATAGTGGGTACAGTTCATATTCCTATACTGCATATTTGAAAGTTATTAAGTGAGCAGATCTTAAAAATGCTCATCACAGGGGAGAAAAATTGTAATTATATCAGAATGGATGCTACCTAGACTTACTGTGATGATCATTTTTCAGTACATTCAAGTATCAAATCATTAGGCTGTACATCTGAAATTGATATATGTCAATTTTCCCTCTATTTAAAAGAGGTAATTTAGGACCATAAGAGGGGGAAGCCATAACCTGCTTGTCCTACTAAGCTTTCATCCAACCTCATCTTGTAGGGTTGTTGGTAGTTATGTTGCTGTGACTTGAGTAGAAAAGTTAGTAGAAAAGGAATTGGGATTGCATCTTGGAGTAGCTTTAGGAAATATTGACCATTGCTTTGCGTATATAAGCCATCCAGTCATTTTTTCTTAAGAGTTAGAAAATAAGTGTTTTATATTATCAAGTGTTTGATTCCTTAATATATATATTCACTTCAATATATTTCAGTTTAAAAAGGAAATTATTGGACTTTGACACTGAAATTAATAACTGATACAGTGGGTTGAAATCTGCCTCTTGTTTTCTATTCAACACACTAGTTTTTCATTTCATTTTTGTCCTTTGCTTTGGACTAGAGTTATCTCAGACTAAGTAATTAATTTTCCTCTTTTCGTCTCCTATTATTGGGACTTTTGTCCTTCACTTATTAAGTTGTACCTTGATATTTTAATTTTTCTTCATTATGAAAGAACTGTATAACATTTTTATTCTGATTGATTCCCACCTCTTTTGCTTTTATTGTCAAGTATTTTAGGATCTTCCCAACCCAGGGATCGAATCCGAGTCTCCTGCATTGCAGGCAGACGCTTTACCATCCGGGCCACCAGGGAAGCTGGCATTTTAGCTTTACATGCAATTAAAACTTTAGAAGAATTTTTCAATAGTATTTAAAACACTTCATATATTTATTTGTGTTATCAACATGTTAGTTTTTCAAGTATTTTTTCTAATTTCCTCTATTTTTCATTTTGGAACTTTTTTGCAGAAGAATCTTCTTTAATAATTCTGTCAGCATAGATCTATAGGCAATTGGATTATTCCACTCCACCCTGAATCAGTTACTTATGTTGAAAAACTGTAGTCAGTTTCACTGTAGCTCTTACAAAAATAATGTTTAGTTTTCTTCTCTGGCTGCTTTTCATATTTACTTTTTGATTTTCATTAAATGAAAATATCATGATCAATCTGAGGAGCTCAGGAGTATTCTGAATGATACTACACTTATTCTCAAACTTATGCTATATAAAGTTTGTAGGAGTTCCTTTAAAAGTAGGTCCAGAATTAAATAAAGTTGGGAAAACATTGGATTTGTCAAATCTAAACTTTAGGATCACTGATAAGTAAATTCCCATGAAAGTGCTACACAGCATACCACAAATATTTGAAAAAAGAGTCCCATGGATCACTTTTTGAGACAGGCCGTCTCACGGTGATCCACTTCTACCATATACCAGCTGTTCTGCACTGTGTATGAACACCCTTCCTAGGAGACGAGCATAAAGTTTAAATGTCATACTTAGGATTGCTATAGCCTGATTCCTCACATACAATTGCTGTGTGTCTTTTGCAAGCTGCTTAACTTCTCAAATGTGTTTTTTTCTTCTGAATTTTAAAAGTTGATAGTAATAATGTCTATATGGGAATTTTTATGAGTACTGTATTAGATTGGGCCTGGCATATAATATATGCACAGCAGTCATGTATATCTTATGCAAGTAACATATAATCTAAATTTTATGTATATATACACACACACACATATATATACATTATACTATTAATGAAAACAGCATTACAGTCATTCTAAATGCTAATAGCAACTGACTTGTAATTTTCTGACCATAATCATCACTTTCTATTTGTAGCATAAT
>NW_011476115.1:4087-7145 GCF_000754665.1 Bison bison bison | reverse complement strand
CTCTCTCACACTATACAGACATGGTCCAACCATGGACTTAGAAGAAAGATTCTAATGCATTTCTAGTTATAACAGTAGCAGCTGTTTCTACCAGCATAACAGTACACAACAAACACTGATAGTCTAGATTATGAGGTGGTCTCAATACTTCGGTGTATGAGAATTCCATTCAATCATCCCAAAATACCACAAGGAAAATTCTAGGAATTACTCCACTGGGGCTTTTAAAACATAGGCTATAAGAAAGAGATTTTGGGTATGATGGATTCTCCTTGAGAAATAGGTTACGGCTTGGCACACAATGATGCATGTTTCCAAATCAGTGGGACTGAAATGTACTCCAGTCTGAACCTGATCATCAGTTCCAGTGGTTTTTGCTTTATGAAGGACAGGATTTCAGTTATTCTTGCCAGCTGTCCATGCTGGTCCTATGGTCCACACCAGTCATTCCTCCTGATGATTTTGGTGTTTGGGTTGGGGATTTTTGTTTGCTTGTATTTGTTTATGAATTTTGTTCTGGAAAGGACACTGAAAACAAACTTTCCAGGAACAAGTCTTGCTAACTGTGCTGCTGTCCCTCTGGCTTCTTTAGATTCTGCCAACTTCCTTGACAACTTGAAGACACTGTGCCTTTTCACTTTGTTTGGGCAATCCTGCCTATGCTGTGGAGAAGGAAATGGCAACCCACTCCAGAATTCTTGCCTGGAGAACTGCATGGAGAGAGGAGCCTGGTGGGCTACAGTCCATGGGATTGCAAAGAGTCAGACATGACTGAGCGACTATCACTCACGCTTACTATGGTACCTCTATCCATCCTTCATGCATTGGCTGAGGTGTTGATTCTCTGAGAAAACCTTCTGCCTGTCATTGAAAGTGCGTTTTTGTAGGACTTCCCTATAGTAGTCAGTGGTTAAAAATCCACCTTACAATTGCCTTGCAATTTAGGCAACAGATTCGATCCCTGGTCGGGGAAGTAAGATCCCACATGCAGAGGAGCAACTGAGCCCTCTTGACACAACGAAAGATCCCGCCTCGTGCAACGAAGATCCCACTGGCCAACTAAGATCTGACACAGTCAAATAAATGAACATTTTCAAAAGCAGATTTTCATTATTCATTCTAATGTGGGCACCTTGTTCTAATTATAATTGTATCTCCTTATTTGTGAGTTTGCTTAATGTTTGTCTTCTCCTGTAAACCTGAGCATTTGAGACTGTGAACATGTTTGTTTTCTGTAGATATGTACACCTACGCCCAGGACTATGGCTAAACTCATCTGGGACCAATACAGTGTTGAATGAATGAATGATTCTTGTCAATGGTGCAAGTGTTTCAGTCGAATTAAGGCATGCAATTCTGTCTGAAATCCATTTGGCTTAATAACAGACTTCTGTCCCTGTTTCCCATGTTTATGCCAATATGCAGCCCTAGAGGTAATGATCTAACTTGATTTTAGCATCATCAAAGAGAATTAATACAAACTACGTTAATTCACTCACAGTCTCCTTCAGCAAGCAGAACTGGATTCCTATGCACACATTCATCACTTTTTGTCCAATAGTCTGAGATAAGGCCCTATTGTTGCTCTCATGGGGGCTTTGTCCCCTGAGCGTTCCGTGGGTTTATAACTCTCTCTTTCAGTTCCCAATAACTCCATTTGGCTTTATATGTAAAAGACCATGTAAATGGACCATAAAATGTTACTTGACCATTGATTCATTCAACTGATTGTCCACAGTGTCTATTACCTCCTATGGCCTTGCCCCAGAGTGAGATCTCTCTGAACTTGGAGCCTGTAGTCATGACCAGGAGAAATAATCATGACTTTGATTATGATGATTGCCATTTTCAGGACACTGCAGGGATTCGCTTCTTTTCTCACGACAGCAGTATCTTTTTAGGGAGGATGTTGTTTGGGGCTGCCGATCTAATATCTCTGCTTTATAGATGAATATAAAGTGACTTAAAGGAGTTGGGTGGCTTATCTGAGGAAACACATCAGCAACTCTTACCGTACAATCGTGTTAGCTACTTCTGTGGCACTGCTTTTTTTCTCAGTCTCTCTTTGCTCCAAAGTTCTTTTCCCTTTTGGTCAAAGACTAAGAAGAAAATCTCAGTAGAATGCTTCTTATCTTTTATGGATTGAATTTCTGATTCAAGACTCATGTGAAATCAATGAATTAGCCTGTTCATTGTTCAGCATACCAGGTAAGTCTCCGATCAAATCTACAGTCTGTATATATTTTTAGGGACAGAGGTAAGCAGGAAAATACATCAAGGTACCCATTTCTCTCTTGATTTATTCATAACTGAATACTGAATATTTTATGCAACATACTGGATATTATTAGGTGTCTGTGATTTTTAGTGACAGACTGTGTTACAAATACCATGGAAGTTCTTAAGAAGAATATGTATTTATGTTGTATAAAAATAAAAGGAACAAGAGGGTCTTGAGTCCCTGCTTTGCCTTAGAGGAGCTTTTAGAACTTGGACAAATTATTAAACCTTTCTCATTTTTAGCTTCCTCTTTTGGAGTATGGTATTATTAGTTAACAACTGGCTAATCCCAAGGTCTTTGCGAGTATCAATTTGGATCTCAATGTGAAAATTTATTATAAGTTGGAGAGCACATAACATTAATGAAAAAAGAGCAAGAATAGAGAGAAATAAAAAAAGGGGGGACCCAGGCTAAGTGACCAACTATAAAAATGCACTGAAATAAGAAGCATAAAAAAAATCACACCAGAATGAAGAATTTATGGGAATGAAGGAATCTGGACTCTAGCTTTTATTCTGAAGCTTTGCTGGCATTCAGTTCAGTTCAATTCAGTCACTCAGTCGTGTCCAACTCTTTGCGACCCCATGAACTGCAACATGCCAGGCCTCCCTGTCCATCACCAACTCCCAGAGTTCACTCAAACTCATGTCCATCAAGGCGGTGATGCCATCCAGCCATCTCATCCTCTGTTGTCCCCTTCTCCTCCTGCCCCCAATCCCTCCCAGCATCAGAGTCTTTTCCAATGAGTCAACTCTTCACATGAGGTGGCCAAAGTAC
>NW_011476115.1:0-1184 GCF_000754665.1 Bison bison bison | reverse complement strand
TGTTGCTGCTGCTGCTAAGTCGGTTCAGTCGTGTCCAACTCTGTGTGACCCCATAGACGGCAGCCCACCAGGCTCCGCCATCCCTGGGATTCTCCAGGCAGGAACACTGGAGTGGGTTGCCATTTCCTTCTCCAATGCATGAAAGTGAAAAGTGAAAGTGAAGTCGCTCAGTCATGCCCGACTCCTAGCGACCCCATGGACTGCAGTCCACTAGGCTCCTCCATCCATGGGATTTTCCAGGCAAGAGTACTGTTGAGAAGATGGTAAAAAAATAAAATGAAATGCTTTCAGCACGTTTCCGCCCCCCTCGCTAGATTTAGGGGCAAATGATATGAGTATTGATTAGTGTTAGTGAGAACCAGGAAGGTGCCTCCCCTGGATGATGACGCCTCCCACGGCCTCCCTACCACACCAGCAGGAGTAAACAGGGAGTGGGGACCTGCTTTTTCCGTCAAGACCTCCACCCTCCCCTCCACCCTCCAACCTCATGGCCTGGCTGTCATCCTCTACCTCGAGACCTGAGGACTGACTGATCTCATTATTCTCTCTTTTGGCGTGTAGACATGTAGACATGTAGACATCACCATGAAGACAAGGAATCTCAGGTCAGCCCTCAATGGCTGTTGAATAAAGTCCACATCTCTTCATATCCTTGTTTCTAAGCCCGACAGCCACTCCTGCCCAACTCCTGAAATCATTCTACTCTTCCTTCTGGGATTGACAGCCGGTCATGAGCATAGCCAGAAACTCCCCTCTGGAAGTTCCCTTAACCTACTGTCCAGCTGAAATCTGCGTCCTGGGACAGGGCTTCCCTAGCGACCACCTCAGTGGTGACATTCTCTCTCCCTTTTCTTCTTAGTGCTGTACTGTTCCATGATCTTGACTTTACAACATTATCATACTCGGATTTTTCCCCCAAACCTCTTCATTTAGTTTTTTAGTGGCCTTTTCTAGTTTTGTGGGTTGAATAGGATAGTTTTAGGAACAGTTCAACAGTTAGTCGCTCAGTTGTATCTGACTCTTTGTGACCCCATGGCCTATAGAGTCCATGGATTTCTCCAGGCCAGAATACTGGAGTGGGTAGCCTTTCCCTTCTCCAGGGGATCTTCCCGATCCAGGGATCGAACCCAGGTCTCCCAAATTGCAGGCGGATTCTTTACCAGCTGAGCCACAAGGGAAGCCCA
>NW_011476114.1:24230-24422 GCF_000754665.1 Bison bison bison | reverse complement strand
GTAAAGATTGAAGGCAGAAAGAGAAGGGGATGACAGAGGATGAGATGGTTGGATAGCATCGCCGACTCGATGGACATGAGTTTGAGCAAACTCCAGAAGTTGGTGATGGACAGGGAAGCCTGGCATGCTGCAATCCATGGGGTTGAAAAGAGTCAGACATGACTGAGCAACTGAACTGAACTGAAACCAGAA
>NW_011476114.1:18574-21295 GCF_000754665.1 Bison bison bison | reverse complement strand
AAGGTGAAAGCAGAAGGTATGAAGAGGGTCACTTCTAATAAAATGAGAAGCTGGAGATAAACATTAAAACCAGTACTAGAACTCCTAAACTTTTCGTAGAATCAGAAGGCAGAATAATCTTAAAGGGAGAGAAAAAAGTCTGCAGGCATCTGATTTATATTGTCTGGCTTCAGCCTGGTCCTCTAGTGCACTTGTCAAGTCTTCCTCATAGTTATGACTCCCTAGCGCAAAAGCCACACTTTATTCACACCTGTCCTCTCCTGGAGATAGAGACCATGTTTCATTTGTATCTCATCTCTTTCTCCACAATGAACACTGAACCACCTTAACCCCTTCAGCCCCACACTGTTGCACTCCACACAGTCCTTTCCCATCTGTTTTCTCATTAGAATCTTGCCACTGCCCTCTGAAGTTGTAGACCATGCAGGTCCTGCGTCATGTCATCGTCCACATTTCATTTGCCATAAGGAAAGCATTCGTAGAGGTTAGCAGTCAGCCAGCAATAGTAATGACAGAGGCTGGACCGGCACCGAGTTTTCTGACCCCAGATCCTAAGGGATTTTCATCACTGACACTTACAAACGCAGTGTTCTCTTTAAAACAACAGCAAAAACAGACCAAAAAAATCTAACTTTCTTCGACCCTGCTATTCCTTTCCTACTACCAGGATCGTGTCTAAACCCAGCCTGGCATTGTGGAAGGACTGACTTTGGAGTTAGGCCAGGGCTCAAAACCAACCCCTTGTAATCGCTATGTGATCCTGAACAGGTTTCAAAGTCTCAGTTTCCTCATCTGTAAAATACTTATCTCGCAGGCTTGTTGGGACATTAAATGACATCAATCATATTGAGTACTTAGACCAGTGAGAGAGGTGATCAGCCTAAATTTGTTATATCATCATTGTCTGCATCCTAAGTTTGAATCTGACCTCTCCACGGAATTTGATCTTACTTAGAACATTTATGGCCTTTTCCTGGTTGAATCTTTCTTACAGCCTTTTCTCAGCCTTCTCTTAAATTTTGTTCTTGTTTAGTTGGTAATTTGTGTCTGACTCTTTGCAACCCCATGGACTGTAGTCTGCCAGGCTCCTCTGTCCATGGGATTTCCCAGGCAAGAATATTGAAGTAGGTTGCCATTTCCTTCTCCAGGGGATCTTCCCAACCTAGGGATCGAACCCACATCTGCAGCCTTGGCAGGTGGCACCAGGGAAACTCCCTTCTCTTACTACTGTTGCCTTAATTCCCCCATTTTCTTGACTTTCTTAATATTGTATTATTGATTCTTCCTTTTCTGGTGGCTTCTCTTTTGTCTTCTTTACTGACTTCCTTATTTATACCTTCTGTGAATCCTCTAAGGTTCCTTCTGTGGCCATTGCTCTTTTTGCTAAGACTAAGTTGAGTTAACAAATCAGAGAGGACATAATATTATCTCTCTGCTTTGTGCAGTATATCCTTAACCTTGGTTCTTTTACCTGTCTCCCTTCTACTTCCAAATATAAAAATGTCACATTGGATTTTTTTCATCTCCAAGCAGGTGAAACTCCAGCACTGTTAACACAGGAAGGCTTTAATTATCTTGTTCCATGTAGACATGACTAGTGACACTTACACCCAAACTATTTTTGTGTGATGGCGATGATCACGATGATGAGGATATTAACACTTTTATTTTTCAAATAGTATTATGTAACTTACACAGCAGTCTTTCCTGCATTATCTGAATTTGTTTTTTAAAATAACACTGTGAAGATAGTATCTTGAATTATCCAACACATTTTATAGATGATGTAAAGTAAGTTCTAACTTTGATGTTGAGAGTAGTGCCTTTTCTGTTTACCTTTACTGTTTTGTTTTGATTTTTTTGCCTTCTATTCATGTAACTTCCCCTGATGTGTGTCTATAAATGCTAGATTTTAGACTAAGGAATAAACATCATATCCTTAGGCAATTTAGGATTTCTTTCTGATCAAGAAAGGGTTATACATTTTGAAACCTGTTTACAAGAGTTTGGGTTAAGTATTTAGTTGTGTTATTTACATTTCTTAATAATAGCTGACTTGTATATTGATTTAAGCTGGCAAAAATATTAAAAAGTTATATTGTCAAAGATGTCAAAGTGCAAAAAGTTAAGCTTTGTTTGAATGGGGGATTTCATCTCTATAGTTAGAGAAGTCTTCATGTTACCATAGATCCCATCCATTCATTCATCATTCACTCGAATTGTCTTTTGAATTCTGCCTAACAAGGTGTTCTGTGTTTGTTTTTCAGATCTAAAGCGGGAAGCCAGTATCTGTCATATGCTGAAACATCCCCACATTGTAGAATTATTGGAGACATATAGCTCAGATGGAATGCTTTACATGGTTTTTGAATTGTGAGTGTGCATTTTATTTTCTTAAGTGTTAGCTTTAGGCAGTGTTCATCTTAGATAATGCTGACACTTTTAAAATTTCAAAATAGTTGTGAACACATCTGTTCAGAATGACCTGAAGTAATAAGAATAAAAGGAACCTCTCACTGTAAGGTTCACAGTGGCTAAGGGCATGTTTGGTTACCCTCACATTTTTAGCATACTTTAGAGAAGTGGAAAACGGAGGAGATAGAGTTCAGAAGAATAGGAGGTCCCAAAAGACACGATTCCAACTACAGGAGTCTTAGTGAAAAGGACTGGGTTGAGAGTAGAGGCCTCCATGTCACGAGCCTGTCTATGGTGGTTAAGTCG
>NW_011476114.1:17161-18474 GCF_000754665.1 Bison bison bison | reverse complement strand
GGGAAGCCCCGAGCAAGCCTCTCTTAAGCAACTAAAAACAAGTACTAACAGACTTCCTTTAATGCAGTCACCATATTGGCAAGGAATATTCTGTAGATAACAGTAAGTCTTGATTTGAGGAAGCCACTCAACATGTTTCTCACAAAAATTTTGTCAGTAAGATGGAGAAATGTGGCCTAAGGGTAGTACAGTTGGGTAGTTTCATAGCTGGTTGGATGATTGTGTCCAAAGAGACTGTATCAAGCCTTATGGGGTGGCATACTATTCAAAATTTTAATCAGTGACTTTGATTAGGGTCTCTCACAAGGTGGTAATCCAGGCATTTTCCAGGGCCAAAGTCATTTTAAGGCTCTGTTGGGGATGGATTTGCTTCCAAGCTCACTCACATGGTTGTTGGAAGCATGCTATCAGACTGAGGGCCTGAGTTTTTCATGAGCTGTTGGCCCAAGGCCTCCCTAGGTTCCTCGTCACTGGGTTTCTCCCTAGAGAGGCTCCATGGCAGCTGGCTTCATCAGGGTCAGTCAGCAAGCAAGACCACAAAAGTAGGAAGCAGACAGAAGTCAGTCTTGTAACCTGCTCTCTGAAATCACACACCATCACTTCTGCCATATTCTATTAGTTAGAAATAACTCACTAGATCCAGTCCAAACCCAACAGGAGAGGATTATACCAGGTTGTGAAGACCTGGAGGTGGTAGCTTTGTCAGAAGCTGCCCTCTCCAGGGGCTAGCTAATCAAGTGAATATCTAGACCAAATTTTAAACTATTTTACAAGGAGCTAAAACAAAGAAGGTGAAATTTAAGACCAATTAATATAAACTCATTCATTCACGTATATAAGTGCAAGATCACTGTGAATTTAGGTGTAACTGCTTATGTGAAAAAGATGTCAGCAGTTTAGTTAGTTGTTGTAACAGCTTTCAAAACCCTGGATGGAACCTTCGGGTACATTAAGTAGAAGTGTGTGGTGTGCAGAACCAAGCCCCAGCCCCAGTGTGTTATATCAGTATATTGCCCATTCTCCCTAGAATGTTCCTAATAAGCAGGACACTGGCATGCTTTCGGAATGGGATCGCCTGAGTGGGAAAGAGCCTAGAAATTCCATCATAGTGACACGGCCTGCAAAGTTTTTGTTGGCAAACCTGCTAAAAGATGTTTGAAAACTATGTGCTTCCAGACATAGCTTTTAGTTGATTAAAAACTTTTATTGTGAGGATGCAATTCTTAGTCATTTGCATGTTTTTAAAAATGCATTCTCTTCAAAACTCTAGCACTATACCTTTATCTCATTCAGTGTATGGAAAATGTCTGCTC
>NW_011476114.1:16647-17061 GCF_000754665.1 Bison bison bison | reverse complement strand
TCATCGTCAAACTCATCAGCCAAATCAGGCTCACTTTCTCTCAGAAAAACAAATCAGACTTCATTTTTCAAATAAAATTAAAGCATTGATAGACATCACTGTGACAGTCATCTTACTATTGATGTCTAATTCTAAACTAGATATGGCTTTGCCGTGAATATATTGTCTGGATGAAATAAGGTGGCTCTCCCCGTCCTTTCCAAAGCAGTTTTGCTCTCACAGATCATAAGCTTTGCATTCCCCAATTGTATCTTTGAAGTTAGGCAGGTTTTTCAGCCTAGGTAAGAGATGGGTTCTTCTGAGTGGAGATACAAAAGGAAAATCAACAGACCACAGGCTTGTTTTCAGACAGACCCAATCATGGCAAATGTAGCTATGGCTTCAGTTCAGTTCAGTTGCTCAGTCGTGTCCGAC
>NW_011476114.1:13882-15627 GCF_000754665.1 Bison bison bison | reverse complement strand
ATATTTCTCCCGGCAATCTTGATTCCAGCTTGTGCTTCTTCCAGCCCAGCATTTCTCGTGATGTACTCTGCATATAAGTTAAATAAGTAGGATGACAACATACAGCCTTGACGTACTCCTTTTTCCTATTTGGCTTAAATGCCTTAAAAATATCCTGATATGTGTGTCCCCTGAAAACGCTTTGAGTATTCCCAGAAATACCTAAGGCCCACTTTGAGGGCCATTTGGCCTGGAAGAGCTATTGAAAAGACTAGGAAATTTTAGTTACCCAGGAATCTATTCATTTTTCTTTTGCTGCTAAAAGAGTCCCCAGATCATAAGCCCATAGTGGATCATAATGGATGTCTTTAGTGCTTTGAAAGATCATCAGGTATAAGAGGATTCTGTGATTATTCAGTGTAGGGTGAGGAATTGTAACTAGAATCAACAGGTGGCAGGTAGATTCCACCTGTAAGCAAGGAAGCCCTCTTTGATGATTAGACTAATTCCATGAATGAAGCGGCTATTTCACTGAGTCTGCCATTCCGCACTAGAAATGCTCAAGCTAAACCTGGATCCATCCAGGTGTCCTGAAGAAAAGGTTTTAATTTTGGACTACAGAGGGGCTTTAACGTCCCTTCCAATTTTGACATATTATAATTCTTTTTTTATTTTATTCTTTATTCAAGAAATTTGTTTCTGTCCATACTTTTTTATTCACTAAGAAAACTAGACAGCAGATTTTGCAATTTACTATAAAGTGGCAAGCACAGAAAGCAAAATTGTAAAATTCACCTAAATTTCACATTTGCTATCTGTTTCAAAGGGGTCTAAGCAAAAGTATAGTACAGAGAAGATGGTCCTTGGTGTCATAAAACTTGGGTTAATATCCCACCGCCATCATTTTTACTAATTACGTGACTTTGACCAAGTCTTTTAACTTTAAAATCTTCATAAGATTATGAAAACTAGATGAAAGATTAGTGTTCATTCACCTTATAAGATGGTGACTTGCTCTACAGTGATAAAGTATTGTTTCCAGTGGATTTAACAGGTTAGTTTTAATTTCACAATGTTGAATTATATGGGATTTTATATAGCTAAATTTTGTATGATTCAGTTGTGATTAGATGGCTATGTATTAAGAACAAGACCTCATTGAAGTTACATAGTTACCAGCCACATAATCTCACTGTTAACCCAAATAACTAGAACATAGCTTCCTAGTTTTTAACCTTTTATTTTGGAAGTTTTCAAATAGAAAGGAAATAATATAAGGAACCTCTGTGCGCCTGTCACTGAACTTCAGTAGTTATCAATATTTTGCCATTCTTATTCTGTTTATCCTTCACTGTTATCTTTTTTTTTTCTTGGCAGTTTCTAAATATCATTTCACCTATAAATACTCTGTTTGTATTTATAGATAAGGACTCCATATGTGTGTCTCTGTGTATGTATAAAATACTATTATCATATCTAGCAGACTCAACAACTCCTTAGTATCATGTCATATTCAGTTAATGTTGCTTTCCTTGATTGAACATGAATTTTTAAAGGATCTGTTTCTCAATTTAGAATTGTTCTTTTAGCCCTAGGGATCTGGAAGTAGATTGTAAATTCACAGTTAAAATAACTTAGTTATTTCTCAGAAGGGCTAGAAACAAAACAGAAATATAAAATTGTTCTTTTGTATCATTCTTTTTTTATAAATTCACCTCAACAGTCATCTTTGCCCTTTTTTTTTGCATTCCCTTTGATCCTCTCAG
>NW_011476114.1:12040-13782 GCF_000754665.1 Bison bison bison | reverse complement strand
ATGTGTTATAGACAGGGCTACACTAGAATTTTTCTGGCAATAGATCTGATGACCCTTAGTATTCAGGTCTCTTTGCTCAGGTTATGGGTTATCTAGATCTTTTCTAGTTTTCTGACATGACGTTGATACAGAGTAGACAAAGAGAAAGCAAATGAAATAAGGTCAGTTGACTTTGTTATTTGTTGACTACTTGGAAATAGCTCTGATAATTTTGATGGAGAAAAGGCTAGACCAAGCAAATATATTTGGGTTACTGTTGACTTTCTGGGTATGGTATCCATATCTTTCTTTGCCACAGACTATCTATAACCAGCTCTCCCCTTTTTTCCCCTAAACTGAAGTCACAACATTACATGGCTCAATCTTGTTGCTTATCAAGTTAGCGAATCCTTAGAACTAGTTGATATAAATGATTTATTTATAAGCCTGAAGCATACTCAAATACAGAGACAGAACCAGAATTTTACTGCTGGAAAAGATTAGCGCTGTAGATTTCAGACTTTGGCAATGGAAAATCCTGAGTAGAACTTGTTAAACCAGGATGTACCAGGCCCCACCCCCTAGATATTCAGTGTCAACAAATGTGGGTCCTGAAGCGAGAGGTCAAGAGATGATTGACTTTTAAAGTAAGGGTAATACTATTCAGAGACCATGTTGTCATTATCCCCAACACACACAGTAGTTTGTTAGAAATCTGCATGTGTTTACACTATATCCATGGGTTCCAGATTACAGTTAAGTTAGAACTTGCCTGTAGCAGTTTGCAGTTGTTTTCAGCAAAATAAACATTTTAAAACATAGGTCCAGTTTTGAAGATAGGGCTGTGTCATGTCACCCCCCCACCTCAAAATTAAATGTATATGTATGGCTGAGTCCCTTCGCTGTTCACCTGAAACTATCACAACATTGTTAGTCGGTTATACCCCAATATAAAATAAAAAGTTAAAAAATGAGTAAATAAATATTGTCCCTTTTGTCCCTTTCCAAAAAAAAAATGTTTATTTCTAAGTCACACATCAGGGCTTATGTTTAGTAGCATCTGATACTTGAGTTAAGCTGTAAATCCTAAATTGGCTGGCCAAGAAATTTTAATTACCTTATTATAGAATGATTACATATACCACAGGGAGACTTAGAGTAATTAAAAATGGATTTAAAACACATCTGACATGGAGACAATAGTTTGTATCTTTTAAAATAATATTAACAGTTTGTATTTTTGAAGCTCACAAAGGAGGTAGACTAAAAGTCCTTTTATTTAATTTTATTGTTAAAATTCTATTTTTAATCTGGTGTTTATGCTCAGAGAAGGGAATGTTTGTGGAAGTCATTTATACTGATAGAGTAGAACTGATTACTACTTACCAGCAAATTTGCCACTTAAGAGAAAACATACTTGTTTCATATCAGGCAAGAAAAATCTGGATGTAACAATTTATATGAAAATTTGTACATATTTTTATAGCTAGTTTTATCTATTTTGATTTTGTGGTTTTATGTGTAATGATAGAAATTGCTCTTCATTCATTGAGCACATATTTCTTGAATGCCTCTTTAAGTGCTGGGTAATAGGAAACGGTTGGGAAATAGTTTGGTCCTAGTAAACATTAGAAACTTGATACTTCTGGTAATTTAATAATCTAAGATACATGAAAGGACCTAGCTGGGTGACTCTGTGTGTGTGTGTGTGTGTGTGTATGTGTTTGCTAAGTCACTTCAGTCATGTCCGATTCTTTGCGATC
>NW_011476114.1:8772-11037 GCF_000754665.1 Bison bison bison | reverse complement strand
AGGTTTACCACTATATTAAATGTTTAGTTGTGTTTTAGTTTTAAGAACTATGTGTCAGGGATCCCCAAGACCACTCCCAAATTTGATGATCTACTAAGAGGACTCCTTCCTGGAGAAGGAAGTGGTAACCCACTCCAGTATTCTTGCCTGAAGAATTCCATGGACAGTGGAACCTGGTAACTGTCCATGAGGTTGCAAAGAGTTGGACAGGACTGAGCTACTAACATTAAGAGGACTTCTAGGACTCAGCATATAGTCATATTCACAGCTATGATTTATTACTAGCTAAAGGGTATAAAGCACAATCGGCAAAAGGAGAAGATGCATGGATTGTAGTCCAGGGGTAGCAAGGCACAAGCTTTCAAGGGTCTTCTGCCAGCCAGCAGCTGTGACAACACATGTGAGATGTTGTCCACCAGGGAAGCTCATTAGAGACTCAGCATCCAGGGTTTTTGTCAGGGGCTTGTCATGTAAACACCCTCTGCCTGGCGCATAGCAAATTCCAGACTCCCAGAAAGAAAGCAGGTGTTCAGGATAAATCATATTGTTTGCACAAGCAGTTTAGACACAGTGAGCCACTCTTTTCATTTAGGAGGGGCGGAACCCATCCAAGTTCCCATATGCCAATCAAGAGCTGACCTTGGAGGTATGCCTTGCAAGCCTTTTGAGAGATAATAGTTAGACCTTCTATGTTAACTCTTTTCCACACAATAATAGAGAACAACATAAGAAGGATTTGAGTTAATAAACTCCTGGATCTGAAAACAAAATATAATTACCTATAAAGATAATTGCAAAGCTTGGGTTGTTTTTTTTTTTTAACTATTAATTGTAATTAGTATATCATTTTGACATCTCTTGGAGGGAAAAAATGGAGGTGTCCCAATTTCTGTATAAAACAAATCCTAGATTGAGATATTACAGTGTAGAATAGATGTTAAGCTTTGAATACTTTAGGAAACAAACTTCATTCTGATGCCTACTATCTCAGAAATGCATTTGAAATTGTCACTCTGGTAATTTTTTTGTGTATGAAATAACTTTGAATAAATTTGTGTATATATAAAATAAGAAAGTTCAGATAACTTTGTTTTTTAAAAGAAGTTCATTTAAAATGAAAATTTATAAGTTGTTTTTAGTGTAATATAATACACATCCTTTGTACAAATTTAGAGATTATGGAAAATTATAATGATAAGAATAATAGCATTTGCAAAAGGTAATCACAGTGAGCATTTCAAAAACATTTCCTTCTATGTATACCCATGATCACAGTTGCACTAAGTTGAGATCATTTATACATACAATTTTGTATCCTGGTTCTTTTAACTTAATAATTTTAAGCATTTTGCTATACAAGTAAATGGGGCTTCCCAGTGGTAAAGAATCCTCCTGCCAGTGCAGGAGATGCAGGAGCCGCGGGTTCACTCCCTGGGTTAGGAAGATCCCCTGGAGAAGGAAATGGCAACCCACTCCAGTATTCTTGCCTGGAAAATCCCATGGACAGAGGAGCCTGGTGGGCTACAGTCCCTGGGGTCGCAAAGAGTCAGACACAGCTGAGCATGTATGCACATAATACGCTTAAATACTTTTTTAGATATAACATTTTAATGGCCACATTAAGATGTCTGAACTATATATGCTTGTGCTACACCTAAATTTTCTCTAAAGTTGGATATTTACACTGTTTTCTGTTTTTCTGTATTAGAAGTAATGTTATAATTAATCATATTCTTGTACTTAATTACTTGCACACACCCCCTGATTGCCTTATGTCCTCAAAATGAGTTTTTAGAAGTTGAATTCCTAGATATTAGAATTAGTATATGAATGCATACAAACACCTCTATCACACATAGATTTAACCTTTTTAATAGAATGTATTACATTTAGAAAAATGCATACACAGCACTATACAAGCATAAATTACTGTAAAGTAAGGAACCATGTAGCTGCAACCCAGGTCAAGAAATTTTAAAACTGCCAGCACTTCAACAGCCCTCAAATTTCCCTTTCTGATTGCAACCCCCTACCTCTCTCACAATTAACACTAATCTAGACCTAACTTCCATGTTTTTTCTTTGTATACCATCTAAATAGGTATCCCTGAATAGTGTAATTCAGTGTTATCTACCTTTTGAAATCTATTTTCATAGACTCATACAGTATACATTCTTTTTGAGTCTGTGAGATTTATCCAGGTTAGTTTGATCTCTATTACTTTGTTGCTATAGTGCTATATAGTGTTAGTGAACAAACATTCAC
>NW_011476114.1:4056-8672 GCF_000754665.1 Bison bison bison | reverse complement strand
AATGTTAATGTGTATTTGAGTTGTTTCCAGATTTGGCTATGTTGAACAGTAATGTTGTAAACAATCTTGTACCTGTATCCTAGTGCACCTAAGTAAACATTCATATAGGGTGTAGACCTAGGAGTAGAGTTAATAGGTTTCAGAGTTTATATTGATATAACTTCAGTTTTCCTAGATAACATCAGGCTATTTTCTAAAGTAGATGTGTAAACTGACCCTTTACCAGTGGTATATGCCTCTCTAAGGTGATCCAAGTCCTAGTTTTCTTGGCACTGCCCCATATTTAAAATACTGTTTTTAGTCCTTATTTGCTAACTTATGCCTTCCTTTTATTCTCATGATTAATTATTACCTATGCTACACACCTTTGCTAATACTTGGCATTGTTGGAATTTTTAAATTTATTTTTAATTGAAGGATAATTGCTTTATAGTGTTTTGTTGGTCTCTGCCAAACATCAACATGGATCAGGCATAGATTTACTTATGTCCCCTCCCACTTAAACATCCCTGCACCTCCCCATTCCACCCCTCTAGGTTGTTACTGAGCCCTGGTTTGAGTTCCTGAGTGAAACAGCAAATTCCCATTGGCTATCTATTTTACATATAGTAATGTATGTTTCCATGTTACTCTCTATATACACCCCAATTGTAGCCAATTGGTGTGTAGTAGAATCTCCTTGTAGTTCTTCCTGATTGTTGTTCAGTCGCCCGGTCGTGTGACTCTTTGCAACCCCATGAACTGCAACACACCAGGCCTCCCTGTCCATCACCATCTCCCAGAGTTTACCAAAGTTCATGTCCATTGCATCATTGATGCCATCCAGCCACCTCATCCTCTGACGCCCTCTTCTCCTTCTGCCCTCAATCTTTCCCAGCATCAGGGACTTTTCCAATGAGTCAGCTGTTCGCATCCCAAATACTGGTGACCAAAATACTGGAGCTTCAGCTTCAGCATCAGTCCCTCCAATAAGTATTCAAGTTTGATTTACCTTAAGATTGACTAGTTTGATCGCCTTGCTGTCCAAGGGACTCTCAGGAGTCTTCTTTAGCACCACAGTTCAAAGGCATCAATTCTTGGGCGCTCTGCCTTCTTTATGGTCCAGCTCTCAAAACCATACATGACCACTGGTAATCTTCCTGAATATTCTTCCCTAATTGCCATTTAGTCACCTATCTCTTCATTCTTGTAATGATATCTTTTGATTAACAGAAGTTTGTGATTTTAATATAGTCTAATTTATCATTTTAAAATTTTATGGCCAGTGTTTTTGTATCTTGTTTAAGAAATTATTTACTCCCCTGAGATTATGAAGATGTTCTGTTGTTTTCCTGTCCACCTGGAACTGATTTGAGGTACACCGTAAGGTAGCAGTCTAGTTTCATTTTTTCCATATGGATAGTCAATAGTCTCAGCACAATTACTGAAAAGACTGCTCTGTAGTACCACTTTTGCCATAAATCAGGCATCTATATATGTGCGATTGTTCCAGGCTCTGTTCCGGTCTCTTGGCCTATTTGCCTGACATTGCGCTGCGAGTACAATGTCTTAGCTTTACAATAAGTCCTGGTTACTAGTAGAGCAGGGCTTTCCACTTTGTTCTTCTTTAGACATTTCTTAAGAGCTGTACTTGTCTCTGCATTTTCCATTTCCATTTTAGAATCAAGTTGTCAATTTATACATACGCACACTTAAAAAACTGTTGAGATTTTGCCTTAAATTATTATGTCAAATCTTTATAGCAGCTTGAGAATAATTGACAGATTTATTATTGAGTCTTCCAATTTATGAATATAGTGTCTGTCTTCCCATTTATTTAGATCCTTGATGTCTTTCAATAAAGTTTTATACTTTTCTTCATAGAAGTTATATACATCTTTTGTTAGATTCTTAGGTATTTGCTTTTAAATGTAGGTCAATCTCTCCTTCCCTCCCCCTTTCTCTCTCTCTTACTCTCCTTCCTTATATTGACATTATATTCCTTCTATTCATCAAGCTTCATCATTTCTAATAATTTATCTATAGAACTGTGTGGGTTTTCTGCATACTTGATCATCTGTGTATGAAGAGGATTCTTTCTCTAGCCTTTACTGCAGTGGATAAAATATCCAGAATAATGATAGCAAATCTTTATTCATTTCTGATCTTAGGGTTTGCTAGGCATAAATGGATGGTGAATTTTATCAAATTCTTTTTCTTCTGTGTATATTGAAGTGATCATATGGTTTTCTTTACTCTGCTAATGCAATGAATTTCATTGATTCTTTCATTAACCACACTTGGTGTTGATTTATAATCCATATAATCCTTTTTATTATTAGATTTGGTCTGCTTGTATTTTGTTTAGACTTTTTACATCTATGTTTGTGGGAAGA
Organism: Bison bison bison; assembly: GCF_000754665.1. Lineage (NCBI taxonomy): Eukaryota > Metazoa > Chordata > Mammalia > Artiodactyla > Bovidae > Bison > Bison bison. Next base: position 6,297 of record NW_011476114.1, on the reverse strand, counting down.
TTATACTATAATTTTCTTGTACTATCCATATCAGATTTTTATATCTAGATTACGGTAGTCTCATAAAATGAATTGAGAAGTAGTCTCTGTTTTTTGTTTTCCGTACGTAAGTGGTAGAACTCACCTATAAACCCATCCAGGCCAGACTTTCTTTTGAGAAGGGTTTTCATGTCTGATTCAATTCCTTAAATATTTATAGGAATATTTGGGTTTTTGTTTATTAATCTTTCACCCTTCAATAATTGTATTTTGCTGGAATGAGTGCATTTTATCTAAACTTTAAACAATTTTATCATAAAGTGGTTCATAATATCTCTACAGGGTCTTTTTCATTCTTAATGGAAGTAATTTCCGCCTTTTCTTTTTCTTTCCCAGCCTTGCCAGATATTTACCCATTTTATTAGTCTTTTAATCAGTGACTTTTAGCTCTAATTCCTTTTTACTGTGTGTTTATTTTCTATTTCAGTAATTTCTATTTGTTGTTTTTTCTGTCCTTCTACTTTGGATTTAATTTTCTAGAATTTATTTCCTTTTTAAAATTTCAAACTTTTTGTATCCTTGGGTTTTACATGTGTCTCTCATTAAAGGAATATAGTTGTTTTTTTATTCTAGACTCTGAATCTTCATTTTTTAATTAGAGCATTTATTTCTTTTACATTTAATTTTAGTATATTTTGATTGACATTATGGTCTTCTTATGTGCTTTCTCTTTATACCAACTATTACGTATTTCTTCACCTTCCCTGATTTATTTGAATCAGTTGAATACGTTTTGTTATTTCATTTTTCTTCTATTAATTCAGAAGTTTAAGTACCCTTTGCCGTTATCTGAGTGTATACCCCAGAAATGCCTCCCTAATTCATCAAATCCTAATGTTGATGTCATTATTGTCTTCCTGAACAATATCAGCACTGTATAGCACATTAATTCCATATAATGCAACCCTTGACTTATAGGATATTTGTGTATATAAATGTGTAAGTTGCATGTATTTACATCACTCCAAATTATATTATTATTGTTATTCGTTTAGATTTACCTACACACTAATCCTTTCTTTGTTATTTATTCTTTCAGCATCTCTAAAGTTTTACCTGGATTCATTTTTTTGTGTGTCAATCTGCTAAGTGCAAACTCCATTTCTGTTAGTTTCAGAATTTCTTTAGATTCCCTTTAGTGTTGAGGGATAGCCACTGGGTAGAGAATTCTAGGTTGATGTTTTCTTTCCATTATATATGATTCTACTGTTTTCTAGCTTCCATTGATATTGAGACTTCAGCTAGCACTCTGTCACTTCTCTCTGAGGATAGTCTTTCTTTATTTTTAAGGTTATTGAAAAAATGTTTTCTTCATCTTTTGTTTTCTATAGTTTTTTCTGTGATGTGGGGTGTGTGTGTGCATGTGTTTTAATCCTGTCTTAGGTTTTTAGGTCTCTTGAATAGGTGTATTGATATTGTTTATGATTAGAGAATATTCTCAGCCATTATCTCTTCAAATACTACCTTTGCCTTTTTCTCTCATCACCTTTGTGACCCAATTAAGTATAGATATAGGTATACCTTATAGTATTCTCTATATCTTCTACCTTCTTTTCTGAACTTTGTGTTTTCCTTTTTAAAATCTATATATTTTCTCTTTTTTTCAAAAAAAAATTCAAGCTCAGCTTTTATATTATGAGACATAGTAGGTTTCCTTATTCAATAATCTATGTAGGATAATCTCTGTATATAAAATCCCTATTCATCATTATTGTCTGTCATTTTTGCTGGTTCTTGATCAAGATATCTTACCCCTTTATATATCTGATTCATTTTGACTGTGGGCTAGAAATTATTTTGAAAATATTTGGCACTGAATAATGCTTTCTTCCTCTAGAGAGAACTTTAATTCCCTTCTACTGGCACGTTTAAGCACTAGCAGTCTGGGACTACCTTAATCAAGGTTCAGGGCTTAGATTTTCAGGGCCAATCAAAGGTAAAGCGGGATTGCAAGTATGTGAAGGCACTGATCACTTCCAGTTCATGCCTAGCTCTTTAGGGTCCTAGCTCAATATTGGAGAGTTCATTTCAGTTGCTCAGTTGTGTTTGTCTCTTTGTGACCCCATGGACTGCAGCACACCAGGCTTCCCTGTCCATCCCTGTCCATTCCTGGAGCTTGCTCAAACTCATATCCATCGAGTCGGTGATGCCATCCAGCCATCTCATCCTCTGCCATCCCCTTCTCCTCCTGCCCTCAATCTT
>NW_011476114.1:2039-3500 GCF_000754665.1 Bison bison bison | reverse complement strand
CGTTTGTCATAGCTTTTCTTCCAATAAGCAAGCGTCTTTTAATTTCATGGCTGCAGTCACCATCTGCAGTGATTTTGGAGCCCCCCAAAAAATAAAGTCTCTCACTGTTCCATTGTTTCCCCATCTATTTCCCATGAAGTAATGGGACCAGATGCCATGATCTTAATGTTTTGATGTTAAGTTTTAAGCCAGCTTTTTCACTCTCTTCTTTCACTTTCATCAAGAGGCTCTTTAGTTCCTTTTCGCTTTCAGCCATAAGGGTGGTGTCATCTGCATGTCTGAGGTTATTGATATTTCTCCCTGCAATCTTGATTCCAGAATGTGCTTCATTCAGCCCGGCATTTCACATGATGTTGGAGAGTAGTTTATGATGTTCCCCTGAATTCTGACTTGTTTTCCATTAGAGATCTTCGGTATAAGCAAATGTCCCCAGGGCAAGAGAAGTACTTTGATCCTTGGCTTTCCTCTCTTAGTTCCCACTGTTAGATTTTAGCCACTATTCCTGACAATTTGATTAGTACTTTGATGTTTTCAGGAACTTTTGATCCAGCTTTTCTATTGTCTTCACTCAGAGACATCACCTATCAGAAGTGTAGGCAGTAGAGTTAAAACTCCTTTTACGTAGTGTCATGTTTTTGCTCATAAGGATGGTACCAATTTATATCAAGCCAGTGATAAATGAAAGCAACCATGTTTACATTTTGGTAGGTCACAATGACATTTTGGTTTCATTTGCATTAATTTTATTACTAATATGGTCAAATATTTTAGAAGTATGTTTACCCATTTCTTTTTCATGTTTACTTTCTTTAGTTTTTTTGCCATTTTGTAAGAATTCCTTATTTACTAAGGATATTTACCTTTTTCATGCATTTGCAACTATTTTCCCAAAATTTGCCTGTTTTGTTTTACATTTCTGGACCTTTTTGTATGTTGACTTTTTGTGGTTTTTTTAATATAAATTTATTTATTTTAATTGGAGGCTAATTACTTTACAATATTATATTGGTTTTGCCATACATTGACATGAATCCACCATGGGTGTATATGTGTTCCCCATCCTGAACCCCCACCCTCCTCCCTCCCCATCCCATCCCTCTGGGTCATCCCAGCGCACCAGCCCCAAGCATCCTGTATCCTGCATCGAACCTGGACTGGTGATTTGTTTCACATATGATAATGTACATGTTTCAGTGCCATTCTCCCAAATCATCCCACCCTCGCCGTCTCCCACAGAGTCCAAAAGACTGTTCTATACATCTGTGTCTCTTTTGCTGTCTCACATACAGGACTATCATTACCATATTTCTAAATTCCATATATATGCGTTATTATACTGTGTTGGTGTTTTTCTTTCTGGCTTACTTCACTCTGTATAATAGGTTCCCGTTTCATCCATCTCATTAGAACTGATTCAAATGTATTCTTTTTAATGGCTGAGTAATACTCCATTGTGTATAT
>NW_011476114.1:0-1334 GCF_000754665.1 Bison bison bison | reverse complement strand
GCTAACAAACACATGAAAAGATGCTCAACATCACTCATTATCAGAGAAATGCAAATCAAAACCACTATGAGGTATCAAATGTATTCTTTTTAATGGCTGAGTAATACTCCATTCTGTATTGACTTTTTAAATATGCAGAAGTTTAAGATTCTGTTAGGGAAAGAAATTACAAATAAGAATGAAGACTAGAGTGAAGCCTGTGGTGCTGGATTAGAGTTGGAGATGGCAGAATGACATCATATTTAGCATGTACATATATTTAACATGTTTACACACATGAATGTATACATATGTGTGTCTGTATGTGTATACATACATGTACTCATATACATGTGAGTACAGATACAGAAATAAATACAAATACATGTGTATGGATTAGTACACATACATACATTTCTGCCACTGAAAGGGCCTAGAAGCTGTGGCACTGCAATAGTAATGAGCAAACCCACATCCAAATCTTCATTTCTAAATACATTCTCCCATGAAAGGAGCCAAGGCTCTTTATAAAAATTATTCTAAGACTGAGGCAGAGAAAACACAAACTTGGAGCATTTTATACTGCCTGGAAGTAAGGTAATGCTAAAAAAAAAAACAAAACAGAAAGTTGAGGGGGCACGTGAAAGGGACAAAGAACCAATCTGAAAGAGCTCCCAGTGGCCAAAACAGGAACAGATTAGCGCAACAAAATAGTGTAGCACTAGGCTATGTGCTCCAGTTACTCAGTCATGTCCAACTCTGCAACCCCATGGGCTGTCATCCACGAGGCTCTGAACCCAGGGACTGAACCTGCGTCTCTTTCATCTCCTGCATTAGCAGGCAGGTTCTTTACCACTAGAGCCACCTGGGAAGCCCAGTACTAGGCTATAACCCAAGGTAGGAATTAAGTATATATGAGCCCATACCAATATAAATAAATTATTGAATAAATCAATGGTAGAGAAGAGCTGCTTCCCAGGTAGCTCAGTGGGTTAAGAATCCACCTGCCAATGCAGGAGACACAGGAGATATGGGTTCAATTCCTGGGTTGGGAAGATCCCCTTGAGGAGGAAATGGCAACCCACTCCAGTATTCTTGCCTGGAGAATCCCATGGACAGAGGAGCCTGGTGGGCTACAGCCCATGGGGTCGCAAAGAGTCAGAGATGATTGAACATATACACAGAGAAGAGAAAAACCTTCCTTACAGAAAAGTTCCAAATAATATATGTAGATAATCCCCTCACGTCTTAAGTGTAGACTGGACCTAGCAACTCATTTTCGAAGAACAGAGGTTGGAAAGGGGAACATAGTAACTTTACAATGGAGAAACTTGGCTGACCCTTTTTAACCAAAG
>NW_011476113.1:14576-15721 GCF_000754665.1 Bison bison bison | reverse complement strand
GACACTGAGCTAAGTACTGAAACATCACTTCTGCCTTGAAAGATTCGTGGTCTTGAGAAGAAAACAGATGCACAAGCAAGTAGTTAAATACCAATCACACAAAATTTTATTAAGAAAACTCGTTATGCGTTCCTAACTCCAGGACGTCTCTGTGGTTTCTTTCATTCTCTTACCTTGATGTCTCCTTAATTTGACCATCTTTTGTGAGGTACAACCCTTGTCCTCCCCATTGCTATTTTAGTTGTTTATCCATTCTTCCCATTGGTGGTATAAGGAAAACCCATTGCCAAGAGAAAGGATCCAAGGTTCTAGCTAACTGTAGTGAATCCTCTTCATGATGATTCTTTTCTTGTAACCCATCAAGACCTGAAATGAACTGCAGTAAGAACCCTGACTTTGTCCTCTCAGGACTGTCCAGTGACCCAGACAAACCACAGCTCCTCTTTGGTCTCTTCCTGGCCCTCTACTTGCTGAGTCTCTTAGGAAACTCACTACTGCTGCTGGCTATTGGCACTGACATCCACCTCCACACCCCCATGTACTTCCTCAGCCAGCTCTCCCTGGTCGACCTCTGCTTCACTACCACCACAGCCCACTAAATGCTGGACACTTTGTGGACCAGCAGCAGATTGATCTCCTTCTCTGAGTGTCTGGCCCAATTAAATTTCTTTGCAGTTTTTGCTGATATGGACAATCTGCTTTTGATGGCCACAGCTATCAGCCGCTACGCTGCCATCTGCCATCCCCTGTACTATGGACTCCTAATGACTCCTTGCAGATGTGCACTGCTGCTGGGTGGGTCATGGGGAGTGGCCCACTCTATCTCTCTTGTCCATGCCCTGTTGCTATCCCAGTTCTCATTCTAGACTAATCAAGAAATTCCCCACTTTTTCTGTGATTTTGGACCACTCTTTAGACTTTGCTGCTCTGATACCCACCTCAATGAGGACCTGATGATGGTTCTGACAAGACTCTTAGGAATCAGCCCTCTCCTCTGCATCATAAGCTCCTATGCCCATATTTTCCTTGTTGTAGCTTGGAGCCCATCAGCACATGGCAAAAAGAAAGCCCTGGCTACATGCAGCTCCCACCTCTCCATGGTCATCCTCTTCTACAGCTCGGTCTTTGCCACCTACCTGAAGTCC
>NW_011476113.1:3658-13556 GCF_000754665.1 Bison bison bison | reverse complement strand
GCCTATGCATTTTTTCATTTTTAATGCCTCATTTTTTAGAATCTTCTATTTCTTTGTGTTTTTGTGCTATGTTGATAATTGTGGGAAGTATCATAATGGCATGGTGGATATGTTTTATAAAAATGTCTTCATAAATTTGAGAGTATAATAAATATTTACATTTGAAATGAATGATTGCTTAGTTTTGTTGTTGTTGTTGCTTCATTTTAGTCATGTCCGACTCTGTGCGACCCCATTGACGGCAGCCCACCACGCTTCCCGTCCCTGGGATTCTCCAGGCAAGAACACTACCGTGGGTTGCCATTTCCTTCTCCAATGCATGAAAGCGAAAAGTGAAAGTGAAGTCGCTCAGTCCTGTCTGACTCCAGAGACCCCATGGACTGCAGCCCACCAGGCTCCTCCATCCATGGGATTTTCTAGGCAAAAGTACTGGAGTGGGGTGCCATTGCCTTCTCCATTGCATAGTTTATATAACACAATACATACACAATGTCTAAAACTTTCTTTAAATTATTCCAGGAAAAAAGGAATGCTAGATATTTGGCACAATATTGGCAAATGTTGATGTCAAAGCAGAATGATAGCTACAGGAGGGTTTTACACCACTGTCTGCATTTTTCTGAAAGTTTAAAATTTTCTACATTAAACGTTAAAATGAAAAAGTTAAGTGCGTTCAGCTTTAAATATTTTTTAAAAATCAATGTCTTTAGGCACAGCAATCAATCCATAAAGAATGTATCAAGGTAAATTCTGAATATAAACAATACTTTTATAGAAAAAAAAATTGAATACAACTAAAAATTCCCAATGATAAATGTTTATTTATTTGTAATTCTCCAGAGCAGACTGTTGGAGTGGGTAGCCTTTCCCTTCTTCAGGGTATCTTCCCAACCCAAGGATCAAACCCAGGTCTCACACATTGCAGGTGGATTCTTTACCAGCTGAGGACACTAATTTAAGAATGAATTACAATATCAAACCACAATGCAAAAACCGCAATTACTTTGCACCAAAGATACAGCAGGGCTTCCCCAATGGCCCAGCAGGTAAGGAAACTGCCTGCAATGCAGGAAAGGCAGGGTTGAGCCCTAGGTCAGGGAGACCCCTGGAGGAGGGCATGACAACCCACTCCAGTGTTCTTGCTGGGAAAATCCCATGCACAGAGGAGACTGCTGGGTCCATTGGGGACTAAAGGGCCAGACATGACTTTGGAGAGACAAGTCTCATTCTCCTAGAGAGAAATATGAATTTTGGGGATTCCAAAGTTAAAGAAAATATTTTAACATTATTACTAACTGTGAAGAGTCAGATTTGGAAAGAACAAAAGCAATACTACTCTTCCTCTTACTTTTTTTTGTTTTCCATAGAACCACAGTAAAAAATTAGTAGAATATTTAAAAGATAATCATCTTTCTGTATGGAGCCATGGGATATGACTGGCCCTCATTCCTTAACTGTCATTGCCCAATTTCCTACCATTTTATACAAAGTTTTTCCAGGGAAGTCCCCAAGATGAGAAAGTATATCCATCTCTCTGTCCCAGGAAATGAAAGGTAATTTAAGAATTCCTGAGGCTCTTGAAACTGTACTGTCTATGGTTCTGAACCTGAGAAAGAAACATAATAAGGAAAGAAAACAGGACCAATGAAAAAAATGGAACTCAAGATAGGAATCCTCCAAGGAGAATTTTCTTATATTGCAGGTATAGAAAGGTAACTTGTTTATTCTTTCAATAATCCTCCCAAACCCCAGGGACACTCTCTCACAGGGTTGTGTATCTAAAGATCTGTGGATCATGAAAGGCAAAATTTTAGAAAAAAGAGGTTTCGGATGATGAAGATCTTATACTGTAATTCCAATATAAACTATCATGTCAAATACTTTTCTACTCTATTCATTTAAAATTTTTTCTACTATTTACTTTTCAGGAATGCCAACCTGAGATGCCTTCTTAACTGTGGATTTGAACAGTCAATCAGGTAGGAGAATGAACCAGGAGACAGGCTGGAGAGTTGCCCATATTCTCTGTCTTCCTGCCTGTGTTAAATTTACATGCCAAGGATTTAGAGCTGAATTCCTATCTTATGATGGATATTGTGTTTGTGGATTATGAAGACTTTTTACTAGCTACATTTTTTTTGCCATATCTCTAGATATTTTTCAAAGTAAATATATAGTTGATAAATATTCAGGATGCAGTGAAATAAATATTTAGTACAGAAAGTCTGATTGCTCTTTTCTTTAAATGTTAGGAAAAAGGTTTTTACCCCAAGTGAACTTTTGATACAGTTTTGTTTTGTAAGTAGAGAACCAAAAGCAATGCTTGGCATATGTGTATCATAACCAAGAATGATTAAGTTTAACCATATACAATATATACATGGCTATCAAGGAAAGTTACTCTTAATTCCTTAAAGCCAGCCTTCGATAAACATGTATTAATATCAAATAATTTCTCAAAATTCTCACTACATTTAAAGGTGATAATCTCATGGGATTTCTAGAAATGTTCCCTACTAAATTCACTTTTTTATTCTAGTCACATCATATCTTTGTCTGCTCCTTTCATGAGTTTCCCAAATATTGAATGATTCTTTTTAATAGCAAGCACTCTAATGTTTACATCTCCATTGAGAGTTCTTTATAGCTCTTATTATTCCCTCACTGTCAATGTTTCTTAGGTTAAAAACCCTTCAAATGATTTTGTACTAAGTCAAGAGACAGTAGTGTGGCTGAGAGCTTAACAATTTACCCTCTGTTAGATCTTACGATGATAAAAGACAGGTCTTTATCAGAAAAGATGGTAGGCTGGCAATTTGCTCTAAATCCCTGGAAAAAAGAAAAGATTTTTTCTTGAAAGATGTATATATATATTTGAAAAGATATGTCAAATAAAAAACAAAGTGTTTGAGTAACAGTCCATAAATGGCATATAATGTTAATAATTAATAATCTAGTGGTCCAAATATTGTATAATCTGTGCTGCTCAGACTATTTAAAACACCACCGCTCTACCTCAAAATATTATTGTCTAGATGGGAAAATCCTCAGCTGCGGGAAACTGGTTCCCATCAGAGATAGCATTCCATATGTTATTTTTTTTTTTCTTTCAAGTGATGCTGAATCGAACATCAGTCACTGAATTTCTCCTCCTGCCAGTGACAGACATCCAAGTACTGCAGCCTGTTCTCTTTGTGATTTTCCTTGCAATTTACATTGTCAGCTTGGCTGGAAATGGAGCTATCCTGATGGTTGTCATCTCTGATTCAAGACTGCATTCTCCTATGTATTTTTTCCTGGGAAACCTGTCATGTCTGGATATCTGCTACTCCACAGTGACTCTGCAAAGATGCTGGGGAACTTCCTCTCTACATACAAAGCAATTTCTTTCTTGGGATGCATAAGCCAGCTTCATTTCTTCCACTTCATGGGCAGCACAGAGTCCATGTTGCTGGCTGTAATGGGCTTTGACTGCTTTGTAGCTATCTGCAAACCACTTCATTATACTCTTATCATGAATCATCAAGTCTGTATCCAGATGGCTGTCACTGTCTGGATCACTGGTTTTTTCCATGCCCTGCTGCACTCAGTAATGACCTGTCACTTAAACTTCTGTGGTTCCAACCATATCCATCACTTCTTCTGTGATGTTAAGCTGTTGCTGGAGTTGGCCTGTGGGACTGTTAAGCTCAATGAGTGGCTGCTCAATACTGTCACAGGCACCATTGCCATGGGCTCATTTTTTCTAACATTCCTGTCCTATTTCTATGTTATTATCTATCTTTTCTTCAAGACCCATTCTTGCAGCATGCTTCATAAAGCACTGTCTACTTGTGCCTCCCACTTCTTGGTAGTTGTTCTTTTCTTCGTCCCTGGTTTTTTTGTTTACATTCATCCAGCCTCAAGTAGCTCCGTGGATCAGGATCAGATCATTGCCATTATGTACAGTGTGGTCACTCCTGTGCTAAATCCGCTGATCTATACTTTGAGGAACAAGGAAGTAAAAGGGGCCTTGAGGAGGGTGATGTGAAGGAGGCTCTGACTTGAAGATATCTGAAGAACTCTTCGGAGGCGTAAATAAATAGGTAATGAGAAATTGGAGAGCCTACTAGGTCCCTCCATCCACGGGATTTTCCAGGCAAAAGTACTGGACTGGGGTGCCATTGCCTTCTCCATAGCAAATTTATACTGCTTCTCAAATTGTTTACTCTTTGTAAAACAGAGTGCGTGTGTGCTAAGTTGCTTCAGTTGTGTCTGACTCTTTGTGACCCTTGGACTGTACCTTATTAGGCTCCTTTGTCCATGGGATTCTCCAAGCAAGAATACTGGAGTGGGTTGCCATTTCCTCCTTCACGGGGTCTTCCAGATTCAGGGACTGAACTCACATCTCTTATGTCTCCTGCATTAGCAGGTGGTTCTTTACCACTAGTCCTACCTGAGAAGCCTATGAAACAGAAGGAATAGTATAAAGAAAAAATAAATGAAAAAGCCCAGTAAGTTGTGTTAATCAGTGCATTCCTAGGTAATACAAGGGAAATTTGAACATATGTACACTATGCATGGAATCTGAAAGTTGAATTTGTTTGGCAGATATTGGTTGATACAAATGATCTGTCACATTTGTGCTCTTAAATAAAATCAGGTACAGAAATTTGCCTCAGTTACTCATACATTGTATAGCTGGAAAGTGCTTGGGCCAGTTTATCTGTGTGTTTCCTGCAAGGTAACATATTATAATGTGAACAATAAAATTATTATGCCATTATACTTTACAGATTTGAATTTAGGATCATGGGCAAAAATGGAAAAGTAAATACTAACTCACACATGAGTGAAAGGACATTTTTAATCAGTATGTTGTGATTTCTTTTTCTCTAAGCAGGGAGGCAAATAATTAAAACAAATATTGCTGTTAGTTCTAGTTAACAGAGGTAAAGTAACCAATGATTTATCTAGAGTTTTGTGAACTCTGACTGCAAAGATGCATTATAAGTCAACTGACAACTTGTCAAAGATTACTGTAAAATATTGGTAAAACTATAGTCAGTTTGAAAAACATCTCAGGAATACATTTTTAGCTTTTAGCATGTTATCTTCCCCTCAATTTTTGGTCATGAATATTGAGTTTCAAAACTTTCCCTATCATTTATTTTGTTCTTTGATTTCTATACTTATTTTCACAGACTGTAATGTGATATAATATGATGTAATTCCAGTGAAATATAAAGAATTCCTCAAAAATTTGTCTTGCTTTCCTTACCTGTCACCAAGCTATGCTAAGTGAAAGTTATTAAATAGCAATTGCTGAAGTATGTTTGGAGGCTAATAGACAAGAATTACTATGTTCCTCACTTTCTAAGTTCCTAGATGTGCCACTGAATCTGAATCCATGGTGGGTGCCGATACTTACAACTATTTAGAGATACAGAATTCCTGGTGTCCAGTGTTTAGGACTCCCTGCTGAAGGCACAAGTTCAATTCCTAGTTGGGGAACTAAGAACTCACAAAATAAGTAACACAGTCAATAAATAAAAAATAGGAATAATAAATAAATAAAATAGAGATACAGACAGATAAGACTATAAAAGGATATTTTGAGGGCACAGACAGACTGCTCAAATTTTTTACATTCACTTTTGTAAACCCAAGAAATTTGGTTCTAACCTTACTCACATGGTTCTTCCATCTTCCAATTCTACCTTCTTTGGTCTCTTGATTCCAATTTTGTTTAGAAAAGAATGTGTGTGGGAGAAGGCATCTTACATCCTGCACTATCTCAGACAGAATTGCTATTGAACAGAATTTTTGGCATAATCCAAGCTTCGTAGAGACTGTAAACTGTAGAGGAGCACATGGTTACCTACTGCTCTATGACACGCTGTCACCCTAAATACAGATAGGTAAACACCTATTTAATTAAACTGCATTATTCAGTGATTCAGAAATTGGGAATGTACAACAGAAAAGCACTGACTCTATTGAATGTTTCAGGTCTCACTTGAGATGACTTTATCAACAGATAAATGAAATAATTTGTTAAACTTCAATGTATTTGTATGACAAATGTTTTCAGAACAATAAAAATAAAAAGACACATATAATGTGTTATGACCATATGACAGTCTCTTCGAGCTATTCTTATATAAGGAGACAGGGCGGTGACCAAACACAAATTGTGAGTTTTAAGTAATCTTTCTGATTTTATGTCCAAATCAGTGTTAGACTTCTGTTTATTGATTTTATTCCTCAGCTCTATCTATAGGAAATTTTCTCAAGAAAACATTCCTCCAGATTTTTCTCTAATGAGTAACTCTGGGAACTGACCTCTAAGGCCAAAATGATTTCTTCCTCAAAATCCTTCTGGTTCAAGAGAGATGAAGATTGATAATGCCCAGCTTCTAAACTACATTATTTTTACCTGGTCTCATCAGTGTATTCCAAGGCCCTGCCTCCTTTGCTCTTTCCATCTACTCACCAGTATCATTGGATAGAATGGATAATTCCAAGGTCATTGTTTACAGAGATTGGGGTAGCCAGAGGCAAGTGTTGAAGCTGTCATTTGGCAAATGGAGTAATAGGATCAGCTTTCAAAGTGGACTATAGAGAGTTCAAGTTCTGCACTTGGTGGACTGCATAAGGTTGACAGTCTATGTGATTGTGTCTGTTAGACTGTGACAGTCTAACAGATTTGTGTATCTGTTTCCAATGCAGTAATGTAAATCAAGCCAGCTGAAAGAAAATATCTTAATGGTTAAGACAGCTACTGTAGAACTGCCTAGTTGGAAGTTGAATATATAAGCCAGAGTTAGGAAAATAAGTTGAAATTAGAAGTATAACTTGAGAGTTATCTGTTTATAGATATATAAAGCACAGAACTAGAAGACAGAGAAGAGGAGATGCACAAAAGTGGATAATAAGGAGGAAGAGCAGTAACCAGCCAAGGAGACTGGAAAGGAGTCACCATGGTGGCTCTCCTGAATGCATTTTTTTTTTAATTGGAGTATAATTGCTTTACAATGTTGTGTTAGTTTCTGCTGTACAGCCACATGAATCAGCTATATGTATACACTTATCTTTTCAAAATGTGTTTCAGATGCCAATGGCACGGATGCTGATGGCATGGGCATTAGTAATTGAGGGTAGAGACAGTGAGCCTGTTAAGCTGCTGATGAAATTAATAATTAAGAAATTATTAATGTCATGAATATATTTTGAACTTCAGCAAAAATGAAAAACAATTGAAAGATGGACAAAGTACATTGCATTTGTAATGGCAATTAGAATGCTTGGATAGATGTTGGAATGCATATAGATATTCCTTGGATGAAGCAGATACAATACTACTACTAAAGCAGAGAGCAAGAAGTGAAGAAGACACACATTGGCGATATCAGCCTCATTCTCCTAGGGAGAAGTGTGAGGTCTGGGATACCACAATAAAAGAAAATATTTGAGTGTTAATACCAACAGTAGGAGAATCCTGGTGTTCCAGTGGTTAAGAATCTGCCTGCCAATGCAGGGGACACAGGTTTGATTACTGGTCCAGGAAGATCTTATATGCTGCTGAGCAGCTAATCCCGTGTGCCACAACTCTTGATCCCAAGCTCTAGAGCCTGCGAACCACAGCTACTGAAGCCTGCATGCTCTAGAGCCCATGCTCTGCAACCCGAGACGCCACCACAATGAGAAGCCCATGCACCACAACGAGGGTGTAGCCTGGGCTCACAGCAGCTGGAGAAAGGCCGCGCACAGCAGTGAAGACTCAGTGTGGCCAAAAATAAACAAATAAAATTTTTTTAAAAACACCAACAGTGAAGTGTCAGACTCAGAAGGAACAAAAGCGTTACCGCTTCTCCTCATTCCTCTCTTTTGTATTCCATAGAACCACAGTAATAAATGAGTAGAATACCTAAACGATAATCATCTTTCTGTGCAGATCAATAGGATGTGACTGGCGCTCAATCCTTAACTGTCATGGCCCAACTTCCTTCCATTTTATATAGAATTCCCCAGAGCAGTCCCCAAGATGAGAAAGTGTATCCATACCTCTGTCCCAGGAAGTAAAAGATAATTTTAGAGAGTGAGGATCCCCAAGGAGAGAGGGGTCTGGAATTCTCAAGGAGGAAGAAAGGACAAACTTTTTTCTTTCTCCACATTCCTTAGGATTATATAACAATAATGTATCCTGCCTAAGGACAGTCTTTGGATTCAACCTTCTGTTATCTTAAAATTATGGGAGTAGATCTGGTCTTTACAAGGATGTATCTTGCCTGAGGACAGTGTTATCTTAAAATGTAAATTATGGGAGTAGGTCTGATGAGGTCTTTACACCCTCCAGACATTCTTTGGATTATATAACCTCATTGTTAACACTAGCAAGCGGGTACTCTTTCTGCCCCCTTCTGATGCCTATGTCAGAAGCTTTTTCTATCTCCTTTATACTTTAACAAAACTTTATTACACACACACACACACACACAAAATTTTAGAGAGTGCAGTACTAAGTGAAGTAAGACAGAGAAAGAGAAGTATCATATGACATCCCCTGTATGTGGACTCTCAAAGAAATGATACAAATGAACTTACTTGTGGGACAGAAAAAAACTCACAAACTTAGAAAATGAACTTACGGGTGCCAGGGGAAGGGATAGTTAGGGACTAGTATGGCTGTGTACACTCTGCTATATTTAAAATGTATAACCAACAAGAACCTATTGCGTGGCACATGGAACTCTCTCAGTGTTATGTGCTGGCCAGGATGCGAGGGGAATTTGGAGAGAATGGATACATGTACTTGTATGACCTGAGTCCCTTCACTCTTCATGTGAAACTACCACAACATTGTTAATTGGCTAAACTCCAATTAAAAAAAGAAAGTTTA
Source organism: Bison bison bison (assembly GCF_000754665.1). Classification (NCBI taxonomy): domain Eukaryota; kingdom Metazoa; phylum Chordata; class Mammalia; order Artiodactyla; family Bovidae; genus Bison; species Bison bison. The sequence goes on along the minus strand of NW_011476113.1, from coordinate 4,675 downwards.
AAGTTTGGGGGGAAAAAGAAAACATAGGCCATTGAGACCTATACTGTCTGTGATTCTTAAACTAAGAAAGAAGTACAGTAAGGAAAGAAAATAGGAATGATGGGAAAAAAACAAAAATGGAACTCAAGATAGGAGTTCCCCCAAGGAGAATTCTCTCATACTGCAGGTATAGAAAGATCCTCCCAAACCCCAGGGATATTCTCTCTCAGGGTTTGTCTGAAGATCTGTGAACATAAAAGACAGGCAGAATTTCAGAAAGTAGAGGTTTTGGAAGATGAAGAGCTTATGTATCTGGTCCCAATATAAGTTGTCCCTTCAAATATATTTTTACTCTTTATTTTTCTCAATGTTTTTCTATTATTTACTTTACAGGAGTGTCAACCTGGTAAGCTTTCTTAGCAGTGAACTTGAACACTCAAACAGGTAGGAGAATGAGCCAGGAGACAGGCTGGGGAGTTGCACTTATTGTCTGCCTTCTTGCTAGTATTGAAGTTGAATGCCCAGGATTTCGGGCTAGTTTCCTATCTTATGATGGACTCCCCATTGTGTTTGTGGATTATGAAGGCTCTTTACTGCCTACATTTTTATTGCCTTTCTCTAAGTGTTCTCCAGAGTAAATATGTGATCTTTAAATATTCAGGATGCAGTGAAATAATCATTTGGTACATAGTCTGATTACTATTATCTTTAGATGTTAGGAAATGGTTCTCTTCCCCAAGGATTTTTGAAACAATTTTATTTTGCGGGTAGAGAACCAAAAATGAAGTTTGGCATATCATGCATCTCTTAAGCAGGAGTGATAAAGTTGAACAATATAAAAATATACATGGTTATCAAGGAAAGCTACTCTGAATACCTGGAAGCCAGCCTTCAATAAAGGTGAAATAATGGTTAGATATTTACTCAAAATTTTTTCTAGCTATAAGGGTGAGAATCCCATGGGATTGCTAGAAATGTTCCCTACTGAATTCACTTTTTAATCTAGTCACATCAACTCTTTTTCTTCTCCTTTCAAGG
>NW_011476113.1:0-1511 GCF_000754665.1 Bison bison bison | reverse complement strand
ATTATGTTATTTTCCCCTCAATTTCTGGTCATGGAAAATTGAGTTTAAAAATTCTTCCTTTTTATTTAGTTTTTTGATTTCTATACTTATTTTCACAGACTGTAACATGATATATTATGATGTAATACCAATGAAATATGCTGCTGCTGCTGCTGCTGCTAAGTCGCTTCAGTCGTGTCCGAGTCTGTGCGACCCAATAGACGGTAGCCAACCAGGATCCCCATCCCTGGGATTCTCTAGGCAAGAACGCTGAAGTGGGTTGCCATTTCCTTCTCCAGTGCATGAAAGTGTAAAGGGAAAATGAAGCTGCTCCGTCGTGTCCAACTCTTAGCAACCCCAGGACTGCAGCCTACCTGGCTCTGCCATCCATGGGATTTTCCAGGCAAGAGTACTGGAGTGGGTTGCCATTGCCTCCTCCAATGAAATATGAAGAATTCATAAAAAGTTTTTGTCTTGTTTTTCTTATCTGTCACCAAACTTATACCAAGTGAAAACTATTAAATAGCAATTGCAGAAGTATTTTTGGAGCTAATTGACAAGAATTACTATGTTCCTCATTTTCTAAGGTCCTAGAAATGCCACTGGACCTAAAACCATGGTGGGGGCCAGCACTTAAAATTATTTAGAGATACAGAATGCTGTGGCACTTCAGTGGTGAAGAGTCTGCACTTTCACTCTCGAGGGTCCAGGTTCAACCCCTGGTTAGGAAACTAAGATACCACAGAGCCAGGCAGCACAGCCAAAAAATAAATACATTAAATAGAGATATAGACAAATAAGACTGTAAAAGAATATTTTGAGCTGATAGACTATTCAAATTGTTTACATTCACTTTTGTGAATCCAAAGGATTTGGTTCTGCCCTTACGTGTTTCTTCTATCTTCCAACTCTACCTTCTTTGGCCTCTTAATTTCAGTTTTGTTAATAAAAGATTGTATGTGGCAGGAAGATATCTTACACTCTGGACTGTCTCAGAATTTCTATTGAACAAAATTTTTGACATAATCCAACCTACATGGAGTCTGTAAACTATAGAGGAGCACATGATTACCTATAGTTGCATGATACACTGTCACTCTAAACAAGAAGGTTAAACACTTGTTGTTGGGGGCCAGAGTGAGGCACTCCGCCCATGGCAAAGGTCATGAGGAAGGACGCTCGACATATGCAAAGGCAGGATCAAGCCTCAGGAGTCCCCCTGGAAATCCTCGAGCATCTACCCCCATAACCAGAGCCTGCCTGCTTTACTACTTTGTGCTCTCACCTACACCTCTGACTTTACGGGGGGCTGTCCCCCACCACCTCTTTTGGAGAAGGAGTTAACCTAGAGCTCCTGGGCGTGACAAGAGTGTTTTAACCTACAAACTCCTCTGAAGGTTCTCTGGCCTGCCTGACAGGCTTGTCCGGCCACATGTGATTGCTCACAGCCTCCCAACCGTGAGAGGCACAAGATGCTTTAAACCTTCTAAAAACAGGTTCCTTAGAAAAGTTAGAAAACTATTAGTATAAGT
>NW_011476112.1:15729-18826 GCF_000754665.1 Bison bison bison | reverse complement strand
CCCCTATATGCTGGGAACAAATATAGCCATCCCGAAGTTAGTCAACAACTTAATTATAATGATTGGAAACGCTTGGGATTTTTGCCTCAGGAAATATGAAAGGTAATCATTTCTGTGTTTTCCAACCCTAACTCAGATCTTCCCTTTATCTGGCCAGGCATGGATTGGGACCAGATATCTCAGTCATGCTAGCTTGCTCCAAATGGGACCTATTGGATATGTGGCTCTTACCTATGGGCATAGCTTCCCCGTGGATACGGAGATGCACGCTAGGTCTAGCCTTTACTCATGGCTTTATATTTTCAGACCTTCCAGAAAAGCGTGCTAATTAACCCCATCTTAAAACTCGGTGAGCAAGGTCTGTATTTCACTGGCATGATTATTTGGCTGCAGCGTTTGTTCCCTCTTTGGGAACTACAGATGTTATGCCATGAGTGGATGCTTTTACTAATTTTACTCAACAGGCATTATAAGATTCTCAAAAGCTATTTCAGCTCTTAATGCTGAATAAGTACAAATTAGAAAGGTGGTTTGACAAAACAGATTAGCTTTAGATATTCTTACAGCTGCACAAGGAGGAACTTGTGCCATTATTCATACCCAATGCTGTACTTATATACCTGATATGAGCACTAATGTTACTCATTTTACTAAACACATGACCACAATGACTGGGGCTATGGATACTCCTGAAGCCTCAATTGCCTCACTTTGGGAGACATTAACTAGTTCCCCATGGTGGAAAACCATCTTAATTACAATAATTCTGATTGTTCTATTTTTTGCTGTTTTCTTCCTGCATCTGTAACTATGTAGTTGGATTTGTTTCTAGTTGCATGAAGGCTTTTAAGTTACAAATGGTTGTCTGAGCTCCTACAGTGCCTCAGCCTCCTCCAACTATTACTTGGGGCCCCTGGATCAGAGACCCTCAGTATGAGGGTTAGGAGAATATATTGCCTTAACAATTTAGGGACCACACTCCTAAATAGCAGGAAATAGTTATGGAATGAAAATGATGCCCCTTTCTCATGGCAACATAATTCTCTTTAAAAAAACAGTGGGGAATGAGAGGGTCAATTCCTAGGCAGATTGATAAGAAGCCCAGGGGTCCCCAAGGAGAGAGGGGTCTGGGATTCTCAAGGAGGAGGAAAGGACAAACCTTTTTGTCTCTCTGCATTCCTCAGGATTATATAACAATAATGTATCCTGCTTGAGTATAGTCTCTGGAAAAAAAAAAATTCTGGCTAATCCTGTTATCTTAATGTGTAAATTATGGGAGTAGGTCTAGTGAGGGCTTTACGACCTCCAGAGATTCTTTTGATTCACTGTAATAACTAATTAGAGAGTATATAACTCCGTGGCTAACACTAGCAAGGGGGTACTCTTTCTGCCCTCTTCTGATGTCTATGTCAGAAGCTTTCTCTATCTCCTTTATACTTTAATCAAACTTTATTACACAAAAGCTCTGAGTGATCAAGCCTCATCTCTGGCCCCAGATTGTATTCTTCTCCAGAGGCCAAGAATCCCGCTGTCTTTGTGTTGTTCAGCAACAACCTTTCATGTCTTCATTCCAAAAACCAAGGCAAGCCCGCTGCTTCATGTGCTACCAGGTAAAATAAAATTGTCAACACAAGTTCAGCCACAGGGTCTTGCCAACAGAGAATCATTTTTTGTCATGATCCAGAAGGAGCTCAGAGTCCCACCTCCATTCAGCCCAGGAGCACTGCCAGGGATGCAGCTGGTCCAACAGGACCAGTAGAGGGTTTCTCTGCTCCCCACCTACTCCCTACTCGCTGTTCCTAGTGCCATACACAGGCTGGCATCAGCTCCAAGATCAGTTTTAGAAAATGACTCACCCCCCAAGAAGGGGTGTGCAACTCCACATGGGGAAGAGCCCTCCCTGGTTTCTCTTTTCACCAGCTCCTTACTAGAATAGCAGCTCACTTATTTTGCAAAATTATTTTTATTTATTTTTGGTTGCACTGGGTCATCTGTGAATGGGCTTTCTCTAAGTTCAAGCTAGTGGGGGCCACTCTCTAGTTGCAGTCAATGGGATTATCATTGTAGTGGCTTCTCTTGTGGCAGAACAGGGGCTCTAGGGTGTGTGGGCTTCACTAGCCATGGAGCATGGGCTCAGCAGGTGTTTTGCAACCAAATTCATCGCCCTGAAGCATGTGGGATCTTCCCAGACTAGGGTTTTAACCCATATCCCCAGCGCAGGCAAGAGGATTTTAACCACTGGACCACTAGGGAAGTCCCTCCTTTATTATGTTTTTAGTTAATTTTTTAGAAGGAAAATTATTTAACAAAATGAGGAATTTAAATGAGTACAGCCATTATGGAGAACAGTGTGGAGATTCCTTAAAAGACTGGAAATATAATTGCCATATGACCCAGCAACCCCATTGCTGGGCATACACACTGAGGAAAACAGAACTGAAAGAGACATGTGTACCCCAAAGTTCATCACAGCACTGCTTAGAATTGCCAGGACATGGAAGCAACCTAGATGTTCATCAGCAGACGAATGGATAAGAAAGCAGGGGTATATATACACAATGGAATATTACTCACCCACTAAAAATAATGCATTTGAATCACTTCTAATGAGGTGGATAAAACTGGAGCCTATTATACAGAGTGAAGTAAGTCAGAAAGAAAAACACCAATACAGTATACTAACGCATATATATGGAATTTAGAAAGATGGTAACGATAACTGTATGCAAGACAGCAAAAGAGACACAGATGTAAAGAACAGACTTTTGGACTCTGTGGGAGAAGGCAAGTGTGGGATGATTTGAGATAATAGCATTGAAACATATATATTATCATGTGTGAAACAGATCACCAGTCCAGGTTCGATGCATGAGATAGGGTGCTCAGGGATAATTCACTGGTATGACCCAGAGGGATGGGATGGGGAGTGAAGAGGGAGAGGGTGTTCAGGATGGGGAGCACAAGTGCACCCATGGCTGTTTCCTGTCAATGTATGGCAAAAACCACTATGATATTGTAAATTAATCAGCCTCCAATTAAAATAAATACATTAAAAAAAACCTCAACCTGATACAGCCATAGGTATGCACATATCTCC
>NW_011476112.1:14171-15007 GCF_000754665.1 Bison bison bison | reverse complement strand
CAAGTCTCTTCCCTATTCCTGTTTCTCCATTCACTTCAGTTTAGCCACTCAGCCGTGTCCGACTCTTTGTGACCCCATGAATCGCAGCATGCCAGGCCTCCTTGTCCATCACAAATTCCCAGAGTTTACTCAAACTCACGTCCATCCAGTCAGTGATGCCATCCAGCCATCTCATCCTGTCGTCCCCTTCTCCTCCTGCCCCCAATCCCTCTCAGTATCAGAGTCTTTTCCAAAGAGTCAACTCTTCGCATGAGGTGACCAAAGTATTTCAGCTTCAGCATCAGTCCTTCCAATGAACACCCAGGACTGATTTCCTTTAGAATGGACCGATTGGATCTCCTTGCAGTACAAGGGACTCTCAGGAGTCTTCTCCAACACCACAGTTCTAAACAGAGAGACACACACTGAGACAGACACAGGCACACATATGACGAGAAAGACAAACACACAAGGAGAGGGAAACACACACACTGACAGACTGAGACATGCACACATAGAGAGAGACACACACATACACTAAGAGATACCCTCCCACATACACAGATACACACAGAGACAGACATATTCAGAGAATGTCATACACACACTGAGACACACACTCTGAGATACAAACAGACACAAACACTGAGAAAGAGACACATAGAGACACACACACAAAGAGACCCACACACTGAGAGAAAGACACACACACGAAGACAGAGTAACACACATTGAGAGAGAGGCACACACAATGAGATACACAAACACTGAGAGAGAGACACACTGAAAGACAAACACACACTGAGAAAGAGACACACACACTGAGAAAGACACATACAAACTGAGAGAGACAAACA
>NW_011476112.1:8788-14071 GCF_000754665.1 Bison bison bison | reverse complement strand
AACACTGTGACAGAGACACCAACACTGTGACAGAGACACATACACTGAGAGACACACACACACTCAGGGAGGACACACACACACACTGAGAAGGATAGCACACACTTAGACACCACAACACGTGAGAGATAAAATACACGATTGGAGAGACACACACATAATGAGAGACACACAAAGACAATGAGAGACACACACACAATGAGAGAGACACACATACATCCTGAGAGAGACACACACACATGGAGAGAGACATACACATATTGAAAGAGAGATACATAAAGAAAGAGACACATACACAGGGAGAGAGACACAGACTGAGACACACACACACTGCGAGAAAGACAAACACACTAAGACAGGGAGATGCACACACTGACAGACTGAAATGTGCACACTTAGAGAGACAGACACACTGAGAGACACCCACACACAGACACACAGAGACAGACACATTCAGAGAGAGTCACACAACCAATGAAACACACACAAGAAACAAACCCACAATGAGAGACACACAGAGTGAGAGGTACAGAAACACATTGAGAGAGATTCACTCACATGAATACTGAGAGATAGACACACACACACTGAGAGACACACACACACTGAATGGGATGGAAAGACTGAGAGATAGACACACACACTGAGAGACACCCAGCAACACACACAGAGACAGACATATTCAGAGACAGTCACACAAACACTGAGACAAACACACACACTGAGAGAGACATACACTCTGAGATACAAACAGACACAAACACTGAGAGTGAGACACATAGACACACACACACACACAAAGAGACCCCCCCACACTGAGAAAAACACACACACATGAAGAGAGAGAAACACATTGAGAGAGTGGCACACACAATGATAGAGAGACCCACACACTGAAAGAGAGACAATCACACACTGAAAAAGAGACACACACACTGAGAAAGACACATACAAACTGAGAGAGACAAACATAAACTGAGAAAAATTCAAACACTGAGAGACTCCAACACTGACAGAAACACACACACACACACTGTGAGAGAGACACACACACAATGAAAGACACATAAACATAATGAGAAAAATAACACAGAGAGACAACACACACACACTGAGAGACATGCACACACACACACACACACACAGAAATTCACACACTGAGAGAGAGACTCCAACACTGTGACAGAAACACAGACACACTGTGAGAGAGACACACACACAGTGATAGAGAGACACACACTGAGAGACACACACACACTGAGAAGGGTGCAAATGCTGAGAGACACACACAATGAGAGATAGAAACACAAACAGACACAAACACACACTAAGAGAAAAACACACGCAAATTACAGAGGGAGACAACATAGAGTGAGACACACATACTGAAAGACACACATACACACTGAGCGAGACACACAGATACACACTGAGACACACACATACTGAGACAGACACACACTGAGAGACGCATACACATATAGAGAGACACAGACACAGAGAGAGAGAGAGAAACACACACACTGTGAGAGAGACACACACACTGAGGGAGAGATACACATATACTGAGAAAGAGACACACTCTTAGACAAGGAAACACACACAGAGACACATTTTGAGAGAGAAACACACACAATGAGAGACACACACAAACTCAGTCACTGAAAGAGACACACACACAGACACACAAACAGAAAGAGACACACAGAAACAGAGAGAGGCACAAACACATTAGAGAGACGCAAACATAGAGACAGACACACTGAGAAACATACACAATGAGAGAAAAACATACACATTGAGGGATATGCACATATACATACTGAATTAGATAGAAACACTGAAAGAGAGACACACACTGAGACACACACAGAGTGATGCACACACACACACTGTGAGAGGGACACACACATTAAGAGTGACACACATTGACAGACACACACAACTACTGAAACAGAGACACACTGCTCCTCCCACACACACACAGACATAGAGACTCACACACTGAGAAACTCACACAATGAGAGACACAAACACACAGAGAGAAACACAAACACACACACACACACTCACACACATACAGACACAAAGTGAGAAACACACAGAGACACAAAAACAGAGAGAGAAAACACACTGAGATGGAGAGAAACATAAAAATAGAGAGCGAGATACTCACACACTGAGACACACACACACACATTGAGATACACATAGAAACACAGAAAGAGAGATACACACAACTGTGAGGGAGGGACATACACACTGAGTGAGAGACACATACAGACATTAAAAAAGAGACACACAACACTGAGAGAGATACACAATGAGACAGAAAGACACACACTAAGAGAGAGATACACTGAGAGTCACACAGAGACACACAATGAGAAAGACACACAAACACACTGGGACCAACTCACAGCCATGAGAGAGACAAACACACCCTGTGAGAGAGTGAAAACACAACATACAGAGACACACACACACACTGAGAGAGAGATATCCACACTGAGAGACAGAAAAACACACTGAGAGACACACACACTGAGAGACATACACACTGATAGAGACACAAACACTGAGAAATACACACAGTGACACATGAAGACACACACTGAGACACATACACTGAGAGACATACACATACAGAGAGAGACACACACTCAGAGACATCCACACTGAAAGACAGAAACACATACTGAGAGACATACACGGAGAGAGTCTTAAACACTGAGAGAGAGTATGAGAACACTCTCTCAAACACTGATAAAAATACACAGAGAAACATAGAGACACACACACTGAGTGACATACACATACAGAGAGAGACACTCACACTGACACACACACACACTGAGAACCAAACACACTCACACTGAGAGAGACATGCACAGAGAGACACAGACGCAGAAACACTGAGATAGACACACACACACTGAGAGAGTGACAGAAACACACTGAGACACACACTGAGAGACACATAGAGACACACAAAGACCTACATACTGAGAGACACAAAACTGGGAGACACACACACAAAGAGACATGTACACAGTTGGAGAGTGAACACAAATATAAAGACACAAACAGACACACACATGCACACACTGAGAAAGAGACACAAACCCTAAAAGACACACAGAGGGACATATAGATACATACACACTAAGAGACACACACCCCCACTGAGAGACATACGCATACAGAGAGAGACAAACACACATAATGAGAGACAGACACATACATGGAGAGAGAGACACACACTGCAAGAGAGACACAAACACTGAGAGACACACAGAGACACATAGATACACACACACGGAGAGACACACACACACACACACACTGAGAGACACATGTATACAAAGACACACAAACACTGAGAGTGAGACACACAGTCACACACTGAGAGAGACATACACACTGAGAGATAGAAACCCTGAGAGACACACAGAGTGACATATAGAGACACACAGACTGACAGATATGCACAGACTTTGAGAGACAGACACATACAGTGACACATGCACTGAGAGACACACACACTTGGAGAGAGACATACACACATGGAGAGAGATACATACACTGAGAGACACATAGAGACATACTGAGAGGAAAGCACACACACACATTGAGAGAAATAGAGAATCATCCACAATAAGAGAGACAAAATCACACTGAGAGACACACTCACATAAGACAGACACACACACTGAGAGACAAACACATACTGAGAGAGACATACACACTGAGAGACACAAATACAGAGACACACTGAGACAGAAACAACTACACACACTGATAGACACACACATACAAAGACACACACACACACTGAGAGAGATACACACACACACTGAGAGATAGACATCCATAGTGAGACAGAGACACACACACAGACACACAGGGAGAGACACACTCACTGAGAGGCATACACACACACAGACACACTAAGAGAGAGACACATACACTGAGAGACAAACATATACAGAGCAACACACTGCGTATGAGGCACTCACACACTGAGAGTCACTCACATAGACACACAGCGACATACACACTGAAAGAGAGAGACACACACAGACACAAACACACACACACTAAGAGACATAAATGTAAATAGAGAGAGAAACAGAGAGAGAGACACACACACTAGGAGTGAAACACATTGACAGACACACACAAATACCAAAAGAGAGACACACACTGATTCTCCCATACACACACTGAGAGAGAAACTCACACAATGAGAGTCACACACACACTTAGAGATACACACACACAGACACACACACTAAGAGAGATAAGCACACTGAAAGACACACAATCAACTCACAGAGACATAGAAACAGAGAGACACAAACGCACAGAGAGATATAAGCACACAGACACACACAGACTCGAGAGTGACACACCCACTGAGAGACACAAACACACTGAGAGACATATACTGCATGAGTGGCACACATACACTAGAAACACACACAGAGACACATAGAGACAGAAACACTGAAAGAGAAACACCCACACATAGATACGAATATACAGAGTGATACATATGAACAGATAGACCCAAACACACACACACTGACAGACACACACACTGAGACAGTGACAGAAACACAGGGAAACACACACTGAGAGAGGCATAGAGACACACAGAGTCATACACACTGAGAGAGAGACACAAAAACTGAGAGACACACACAGAGACACACACACTAAGAGACGCACACTGAGAAATAACATATACAGACAGACTCACACAAACACACTTAGAGACACATACACTGAGAGACACACACAAAGACACACAGAGACACATACACTAAGAGAAACACACTGAGAAATAATATATACAGAGAGATTCACAAAAACACAAAATCACACTGAGAGACAAACAGATATTGAGAGAGACATACACATTGAGAGACACACTGAGACAGAGACACCCATGCCCACTGATAGATACACTCAGAGACACACACACTTAGAGCAAGACACACACTCATACACTGAGAGAGAGAAACACACACTGAGAGATAGGCACACAAGGAGAGAGACTTAAACAATGAGGAGAGTCACAAACACTGTGAAACATACACAGAGATACATAAACGTTCCCACACTGAGAGACAGAAAGAGAGCCACACACATGGAGAAACACACACACACACACATACACTCAGTGGGAGAAAGACATCCACACTGAGAGAGAGAATCACACACAGAGACACACACACAAACTGACAGATGTACAAGCTGAGAGAGACACACACAATG
>NW_011476112.1:6588-8688 GCF_000754665.1 Bison bison bison | reverse complement strand
ACACACACTGTGAAAGAGTGAACACACAACATACAGAGACACACACACACACACTTAGAGACATAGACATACAGAAAGAGAGAGACACACACACACTGGGTGAGACATCCACACTGAGAGAGAGAAACACATACTGAGAGACACACACACACACACATGGAGAGAGACTTAAACACTGACTGTCAAAAACACTGAGAGACATCCACAGAGACACATAGAGACACACACACTGAGAGACATACACATACAGAGAGACAGACACTCACCCTGACACAACACATACTGAGAACCAAATGCACTCATACTGAGAGAGACAAACACAGAGACACACAGACACACACATACTGAGAGAGAAAGACACATACACTGAGAGAGTGACAAAAACACACTGAGACACACACACAAAGACACACAGAGACACACACACTAAGAGACACATACTGAGAAACAACACATACAGAGAGCATACACATAGAGAGAGACACACACACACACTGAGAGACACACACACACACAGAATCAGAAACACTCACACTGAGAGAGACACACACAGTGAGAGATATACACATACAGAGAGAGAGACACAAACACTGAGAGACACAGAGACACACACACAGACATACACATACAGTGAGAGAGATACATACACTGAGAGAAAGGAGACATCCACACTGAGAGAGAGAATCAAACACTGAGAGACAAACACATGTTGAGAGAGACATATACACTGAGAGAGAAAGACAAACACTGAGACACACTGAGACAGAGACACCCATGCCCACTGATAGACATACACAAACAGAGACACACACACTTAGAGCCAGACACACACACTTAGAGCCAGACACATACTCACACACAGAGACACACAAACAAGGAGAGAGACTTAAACAATGTGGACAGTCACAAACACTGTGAGACATACACAGAGAGACATAGAGGTTCACAGAGAGAGAGAGAGCCACACACATGGAGACACACACACATACACTCACAGGGAGAGAGACATCCATACTGAGAGAGAGAATCACACACTGAGAGGCACACAAACAAACTGAGAGAGAAACACATGTGAGAGAGACACACAAACTGTGAAAGAGTGAACTCACAACATACAGAGACCCACACACACCGAAAGAAACATACACAGAGACACAGAGAGAGAGAGAGAGGCACACACACTGAGGTACACACACACACACTCGCTGAGAAAGAAAGGGACATCCACACAGAGAGAATCACACACTGAGAGACACACAAATAAATTGAGAGAGACTTGAACACTGAGAGAGAGACAAAAATACACAGAAACACACACAGAGACAGATAGAAAGACACACACACTGAGAGACACACACACTGCGAGAGACACCCACATTCAGGAAGCAACACACATTCACTAAGAGCAAAAAACACAAACACAGAGATGGAGAGAAATATGCAGAGAGTGACATACACACACACACTGAAACAGACAAACACACTTTCAGAGACACAAACAAACACTGACAGTGAGACACACACAACTGAGAGGTGGACACATAGACACTGAGTGAGAGAAACAGACACTAAGAAAGAGACACAAAACTGCGATGGACACACAATGGGAAAGAAACACACACATGGAGAGAGACACACATGAAAAGACACAAAAAACAGACACTGAGAGAGTCACAAGGAGACACACAGTGAGAGAGGCACACAAACACACTGAGAAGGACTTCCACTAGGAGACAGTGAAAACACAACATACAGAGACACACACACTCTGAGACAGAGACACACACACACACTCTGAGGAAGAGACAGCCACACTGAGAGAGAGATACACACACTGAGAGAAACACACACACTGAAATTGACATACACCAAGCAAGACATATACACACACACTGACAGAGAAACACACACATAGAGAGACACACAGAGACCCAGAAACATATACAGTGAGAGCAAGAGACACACACACACACTGAGAGAGAAACACACAAAGTTAGTCACACAGACACACATATATACACTGACAGACACACACACTGAGAGAGAGAGTGGGAGACATCACACTGAGAGAAACTTACACACTGAGAGAGAGACACGAGC
>NW_011476112.1:2322-6176 GCF_000754665.1 Bison bison bison | reverse complement strand
ACACATACACTGAGAGACACACAGAGGCACTTAGAAAGAGACACACATCACTGAGGCAGACACATCATGAGACAGTCACCCACACATTGAGAGAGAGACAAACTGAAAGTCACAAAAACAGAGACTGTGAGAGTCATGCAGAGTCACACACTGAAAGAGACACACACACACTGAGAGTGAGCTATGTACACTGAAAGAGAGAGATAAACATACACACACTGAGAGAGACACACACACATGAGAGAGGCACATACACTGTGAAAGAGTGAACTCACAACATAAAGACACACTGAGAGAGACACACATACAGACACTGAGAGAGAGAGACATGCACATTGAGAGAGAGAAACACACACTGAGAGACACACTCACACTTAGGGAGACATCCACAATGAGAGTTATATACACACTAAGAGACACACAAACTGAGTGAGTATACTAACTGAGAGAGAGACACAAACACTGAGAGACAGACACACAAACTGAGAGAGAAATACACATTAGAGAGACACATACACTGTGAAAGAGTGAACTCACAACATACAGAGACCCACACACCCTGAAAGAAACACACAGACACACACACACACTGAGAGAGAGATAGACATCCACACTGAGACAGAAGAACACACAATGAGACACACATGCACACAGAGAGAGACTTAAACACTGAGAGAGTCACACACACTGAGAGAATGACAGAAGCACACTGAGAGACAAACACACAGAGACACACACATTAAGAGACACATACTGAGAAACAACACATACAGAGAGACTCACACAAACACACTGAGAGACACATACACTGAGAGACATACACATAGAGAAAGACACAGTCACACACTGAGAGACACACATACAAGGAGAGAGACTTAAACAATGAGGACAGTCACAAACACTGTGAGACATAAACAGAGAGACATAGAGGCTCACACTGAGAGAGAGAGAGAGAGCCACACACATGGAGACACACACATATACACTCACTGGGAGAGAGACATCCACACTGAGAGAGAAACACACATGAAAGAGATACACACACTGTGAAAGAGTGAACTCACAACATACAGAGACCCATACTCACTGAAATAAACACACACAGAGACACAAACACTCACTGATAGAGGGATATCTACACTGAGAGAATCACACACTGAGAGACACATGTACACTAAGAGAGACTTAAACAGTGAGAAAGAGACAAAAACACAGAGAGACACACACAGAGACAGAGACATACACACTGAGATACACAAACAGAGAGATACAAACACACTGTGAGAGACACCCACCTTCAGGAAGCGACACACCTTCACTGAAAGCGAAAAACACAAACACTGAGAGGGAGAGAAATATACAGAGAGTGAGACACACTCACACAGTGAGAAAGTAAGGCATACACACTGAAGCACACACTGGCACACACACAGACACTCACTGAGAAAGAGAGGGACATCCACAATGATAGAGAGAGTCACACACTGAGAGACACACATACACTGAGAGAGACTTAAACACTGAGAGAGAGACCAAAACACAGAGAGACACACACAGAGACAAATAGAGACACACTCACTGAGACACAAACAAACTGAGAGAGACACACACACTGCAAGAGACACCCACATTCAGGAAGTGACATACATTCACTGAGAGTGAGAAATACAAACACTGAGATGGAGAGAAATATACAGAGTGAGACACAGGCTCACACACAGAGAGACAAACACACACTTTCAGAGACACACACAAACACTGACAGTGAGACACACACAACTGAGAAGTGGAGACATAGACAATGACTGAGAGAAACACAGACACTAAGAAAGAGACACACAACACTGAGACAGTCACACAATGAGAGAGAAACACACATATGGAGAGAGAGACACACTGAAAGGCACACAAACAGAGCCACTGAGAGAGTCACAAGGAGACACACAGTGAAAGAGACACACAAATATAGCCACTGAGAGAGTCACAAGGAGACACACAGTGAAAGAGACACACAAACACACTGAGAAAGACTCACACTGTGAGAGAGTGAAAACACAACATAGAGAGAGAGACACACACACACACTCTGAGACAGAGACACACACACATTCTGAGACAGAGACACACACACAAACTGAGGAAGAGACATTCAAACTGAGAGAGATACACTGAGATACACACACACACTGGGAGTGATATACACCATGAGAGACATATACACACACTGACAGAGAGGAACAAACACATAGAGGCACACACAGAGACATGCAGAGACATACACAGTGAGAGAGAGACACACACACACTGAGAGAGAAACACACATACAAAGTTAGTCCCCCCCACACACAGACACACATATATACACTGACAGACACACATACACACAGAGACATCCACACTGAGAAAGACTTACAAACTGAGAGACAGAAACACTAGCAGACAGACATAGAGACACACATACAGAGAGACACACAGACAATGAGAACCAGACACACTCAAACAGTGAGACACATAGATATTCACACAGAGACACACAAACTGAGAGAGAAAGACACACAAAATAACAGACACACACACACTGAGCGAGAGCCACAGGCACACTGAGAGATAAACACACACACATAGAAACATACACATTGAGAGACACACACAGACACACACAATTAGAGAGACACACACAAGCAGGAAGAGACACACATTCCTGAGAACCTGAAGCACACACAGACACAGGGAGAGAAACATACACACAGAGAGCGAGACACACACTCACACACTGAGAGAGACACACAAACACTGAGAGACACACAGAGACACTGTGAAAGAGTGAACTACACAACATAAAGAGACACACAC
The DNA here is from genome assembly GCF_000754665.1 of Bison bison bison. Lineage (NCBI taxonomy): Eukaryota > Metazoa > Chordata > Mammalia > Artiodactyla > Bovidae > Bison > Bison bison. The sequence goes on along the minus strand of NW_011476112.1, from coordinate 3,323 downwards.
ACTGAGAGACACCAAACAACTGAGAAATACATACATACTGAGACACACAAACTGAGGAACACACACAAATGTTGAGAGAGACATTCAGAGTCACACACTAAAACAGACACACACATACACACACAGAGAGACACACATACAGAGAGAGAAACACACAGACAAGAGAGATATACATAAAGAGAGACACACAAACTGAGAGGAAAACAGACACAATGAGAGGAAAACACACATTGAGAGACACAAACACACACTGAATTGGATGGAAACACTGAGAGAGACACATACAGAGACTGAAGAGAGAAACACATACACTGAGAGACACACAGATACAGAGAGAGACACACAAAGATGAGAGAGAAACATACAGAATGAGAGAAAAACACATACACTGAGAGATACAACTGAATTGGATGGACATCTGAGAGACACACACACTGAGACACAAACGCAAACACATACTGAGAGAGTTGCACACACACAAACTGAGAAAGAGACAAACACACACTGAGAAAGTCACCCAAACTGGGAGACACATACACACAGACACACACTCACATGCTGAGAGAGACACACACAAACACTGAAAGACCCACATATAGAGAGACACACAAACACTGAGAGACTCACACAGAGAGACACAAAATCACAGAGACACACACACTGAGAAAGACTCATACACAGTGAGAGACATATACACACTGATACACACACACATACACATAAACACACACACAATCAGAGAGACACCCACACTGAGACACACACATATACTGAGAGAAAGGCACACACACACACTGAGAGAGACACACATACTGAATTAGAAGCACACACACTGATAGAGACATACTCAGTGGGTGACTGAAACTGACACACTGAATGTGACACACACACACTGAAAGAGAGGCACACACACAATCGCAGAGAGACACCAGTGAGAGAGAAAAACACACTGAGAAAAATACACACAGAATGAGTGAGACACACACACACACTGAGAAAGA
>NW_011476112.1:0-1967 GCF_000754665.1 Bison bison bison | reverse complement strand
GAGACACACAGATACAGAGAGAAACACACACACACTGAGAGACACCCAAACACACTCAGAGAGAGATGCACAAGTTATACAGAGATACAACTTGAGATACTGACACTCACACAATTGCAATGTGATAGAGATACACACAAACTGCGAGACACCCACATACACAGACACACAGAGACACATGCATTGAGAGAGAGACACACACACACAGGGAGAGAATTACACACTGACAGAGACACACACACACTTAGACACACACATACAGAGAGAGTCCCACATGCAATGAGAGAGAGACACACACACATACTGAGAGACACACACTGAGAGAGACACACACACATAGAGAGAGAAAGACAGACACACTGAATTAGACACTCACACAAACTGATAAAGACTCACACAGAGGGAGACTAGAAACTAGAAACACTGAAGGTCACACACACACACTGAGAGAGAGACACACACACACATACAAAGAGAGACACAAAACACTGAGAGGAACACACACAGAGAAAAACACACACAATGAAAGAGAAGCATACACACACACACTGAAAAAGATAAAGACACACAGTGAGAGATACACACACACATTGAGAGACACACAGATACAGAGAGAGACACACACTGAGAGACACACACTGAGAGACACACAAACACATTAAGGGAGAGACCCATAAGATACAAAGGGATACACACACTGACAGGGTGACAGACAGACACACACACATTGCGACACCCATATATACACAGAGACACACAGAAACATGTGCATTGAGAGAGAGACACACTGACAGAGAGACACACACACACAGATACTGTGAGAAATATGCAGAGAGAGAAACACACACACTAATAGACACACACACAAACACATTAAGAGAGGGACACACACAGAGACACACATATATAGAGAGACACACACACTGAGATAGAGACACATATATTGAGAGACCCACACACACACTGAGAGAGGCTCACACTAAGGTAGAGACACACACACTAAGAGAGACACAGTGAGAGACAGAAACAGACACACTGAGTGTGAAACACACACTGAGAGAGACACAAACACACTGAGAGAAAGATACACATAAACACTGAAAGGGACAAACACACACAATGAGAAAGACAAAGACATACAGTGAGAGAGACACAGACAAACTGAGAGACACACAGATACAGAGAGAGACACACATTGTGAGATGCACAAACACAAAGATAGACACACAAGAAAGAGATATACACACTGAAAGAGTGACACACACACATATACTAAGAGAGAGATAACCACTCACGAAGAGACACACACACACTGAGAGAAACCCAAACACAGACACACAGTATGAGAGTGCAACAAAGAGAGAGACACTGAGAGTGTGAAACACACACTGAGACAGACACACATAGTGAGAGATATACACACATAGTGAGAAAAAACAGACACACTGAGAGAAACCCACACACACTGAGAGACACACAAACACAGGCACACACACACACACACTCAGAGACACAAAGTACAGATAGACTCACACACACTGAGAGAGGCACACACACACACGCAGACACACATACACTGAGATAGTCAGACACACTAATAGGGATACACACATTTAGAGAGAGACCCGTACACTGAAAGACACACATACATTTAGATGCACACACACACAATGACAGAGAGACCCACACACACTGAGGAGACACACACTGAGAGAAACGCAAACACACTGAGACACACAGAGAAACACACTGAAAGACACACAAACTGTGAAAAAAACACACAACACACGGAGAGTGAAATACACACACAGAGACATACATGCAATGAGAGACACACACAAAGAGACACACACACAGTGAGAGACAGTAACAAACACAGTGACACAGAAACACACTGGGACACACACACAGACTGAGAGAGATGCACACACACACACTGAGAGATATACACATACTGAGGAACACAC